>NC_056733.1:1840761963-1840781963 GCF_019279795.1 Protopterus annectens | reverse complement strand
CACACACACACACACACACACACACACACACACACACACACACACACACACACTCACACATATATATATATGTGTGTGTGTATATGTGTGTGTGAGTGTGTGTGTGTGTGTGTGTGTGTGTGTGTGTGTGTGTGTGTGTGTGTGTGTCTGTGTGTGTGTATAAAATAACACAGAAATCACATCAGTGAGACTTGATCAATGAGAATTTGGTAATGGGTCCAAGACCAAACTATCTTGCTGTCAGGAGCAATGGCAATGGTTTGCTGATTTCTCGATTAGCACAGCACACTGGTGGAGCTGTACTAATGTAATGCTATAGTCTCAGGTATTGCTCTGAATTTCATGCAGGTAGTTCACTCACCATAAGCTGATTATTCAGCTAACCACTCGGGCATTGTTCGAGTACTGACACTGCCCTTTTTCTTACCCGCCCCATTTTATGGGGGAGTTTCTTTCTCCCCTCATTGACATCACATTTAATGCCCTGCATTTTGTATAATTTTGGTCTTCCACCAGAACTCTCCTCCATGTCATTCCTGAACTAACTATGCTTAATTGCCTCCATGGCCCATTTCCCCTTTTCAGTCTCTCATGTTTTTGTAATGCCAGCTACATGGGCACGCTTCTTCTAGAATTGCTCCCCTTTTCTGACCTGTCTTCTTACCTAGATACCCTGCATCGTGAATTAATGCTAGCAACTTTTGGTTTGAGCCAACTTTATTTCTTTGATATGTTGCATGTTAATTTGTAATCTTATCCAATCTCCTGTGGTCTCCCCGTTTTCAATGATATCCCCTTTCCAACTCCCATTTTCCTCCCTGAGCACAAATATTCTTTCTGTCTTAAAATGGAGCTGATCTGCCACAAAGAGCTGGTCTCAGGGCTGCATCACCCCTCCCCCATCTCTCAATTGGTCCAGATTCTTCTTTGCTCTCCTGTTGCTATTCATGGTCATTCAGCTGTGATCTTCTTCTTCTTCTTCTACTTCTTCTTCCTCTTCTTCTTCTTCTTCTTCTTCTTCTTCCATAGGCAGGTAACACTTAACGTACTACCTGTAACCCTCTATCTTATTATCTCGTTTTCCCTTCCATGGCCTGACTTGCCATAACTGTTCTGATAAGTGAATTGCACTTACATGCATAACAATCTGCAACTACATTCATTCTTTGTCACCACCTTTCTTCCTTTTAACTACATGTTTTTTAAACCTGTTTCAGGCAAACTTGTCATTTATAGATGTAATTCTTAATATTAACATTGAAGGTAAAGGCAGGTTTAAGCCACAGTTCCCAATTTTTAACGATGTTTACCTTTCCTATTAGGAACTCCTCTCAAGGATTATTATTATTATTTTTTTTATTCATGAAGATTCTGAAATTATATAATCCAAATCTCATAGCTTTGGTTTTTTTTCAGATGTGCTGCCGGAGCCTCAGTTTTATTTATTTGAATTTGTTAACAGGGAAAGCATGACTTGGCCATCACTGACCCCTTTTCAGCAGAAGCTTGTGGAGAAAAGCTTCAACACAAGTTTAATTCATAAACTTTGGAATAGTTTTGGTTTACATACAAAACATACAGTATATTGGAGTATACACCAAGTAGTTACAAAGCATCCGCAAAGATGACATATGAGAAATTATGCAGAGGTCATATATTAAAATAGGGGCATTCTTATCTAACAAAATTCAAATACTAAAAGGAACTAAACAAGGCTGCCCATTATCGCCTCTGTTATTTGCATTATCAGTAGAGCCATTTGCAAACTACATAAGAAAAAATGATAACATAAACAGTTTCACTCTTAATTCAAATTATTCTTCAAAAGTACAATTATTTGCTGACGATATAATACTAATCATAGGTGATTTAAACTCTTCAATAAGGCATATTGCAGATGCTATAGAACTTTTTGAGAAATGTGGCCTAAAGTTCAATAATAATAAATCTGAAACATTATTAATAAATAGTAAAGTAAGTTCAGAATGGAAAAAATATAATAACTTTAACTGGGGAAATGAGCCTATTAAATATCTAGGTGTGTATATAAAGCCTAGTTGGAAAGAAATGATACAAGTTAACTATAGAAATCTATTGGATAAAGTCAAAGAATATATAGACAAGTGGAATAAAATGTTCTTTACTTTTGAAGAAAATCTAATACTAATAAAGATGTATATTCTTCCTAAAGTTTTGTATTTGTTTCAATCTATAATTATTAGCCCTCCAAAAAAAAAAAAAATAAAACAATTAAATTCACTTTTAATTAAATTTTTATGGTACCCACAAAAACCCAGAAAAAAATATGATTGGCACAATAGAGATTGGGAAAAAAGTGGAATCACATTCTCGAATTTAGAACTATATGCTGATTCTGTTACAGTTCATATCATAAGTAAGTGGTTAAGTAATAAGTATACATCAAATTGGAAAGATGTGCATACAGACATTTTATTATCTAATATAGATGAAAAAATAAACAATGACTTTTTTACTTAAAATAATAAACTGTTTTTAACACTGAAATATCCAGTATACAAAGAAAGCAAAAATGAGAAGCTACCATATTGCATTAGTTATATACTAAACAATTTTAAGAAAATTATAAACACACATTGCATAACAAGACATTTCTCAATATTAATGTTCCCAATAGTGTTCATAAACAATTGCTTAGATTCTTTCAATATAAATAAAATAATAGAAATGAAAGGCAATGGGTTAAATTACTGGCACCAATTCCTTAGTATAAATAATATTCTTGACACTACAAGTCTCTTAGCAAGATACAACGTAAATCAAGATAATTGGTTAAATATTCAAATCTTCAGAGAATATCTAATAAAGGAATTTAAAACAAGTCAAGTGTCATATACTTCACCTCAGCCTAAAATAATTTTACTTTTGTGTGAATTAAATTCTTTACAATTTAGCATGGGGTTTTCTTTATCTAAGATCTATAAGACATTGAGGGCTGACTTAAAACAGCATGATGGCTCTCTATGGAGTTTTATAGAAAATACTAACAAATTTAGCTTCTCTGATAATGACAAATTATTAACACTCAGGTCGATAAATCATACAACATCATCTTTATATTGGAAATATTTACATGAAAATTTATACACAGGAGTTATTTTACTCCGCAGAAAATTGCAACAATATTAAATAAAACTAGTCATAATCGTTGGAGATGTGATGAGAGTCTCTGTGCAGATTGGATACATATGTGCCTTGAATGTAAAATGACTGTTCCTTTTTGGCTGAAATTCAGAGATTTTACAAAGGCATTGTGGACAGACAAATGCATAATTACAGATACACCTATTACTCAATGCCCCAATACCAGATTGTATACCAAAGTCACAGATACATCTTTTATGGTCCATCTTGGCAATAGCAAGGAAAGTTATTATTTCAAATTGGAAAAGTAAAGTGACTGTCTCTTTTACTGAGTTTATACTGCTGGCCAAGACAGTATGTAACAGAGAACTTGAAACTCTTAACTATAGAACAACAAGAATGACCCACAGAAAGTTATCTTGGTTGAAATTAAAAAAAATATTAGACAAAATGTAATATGTTGAACAAAGCTGTTTTAGTTATGAGCATTTTGTATATAATTGTACATAGTTGATTATTTAATGTCATGTTAATGAATAATTATTTGTATAATGTAATAATTTTTTGATCTATGAAAATCAATAAAACAGTGTTATATAAAAAAAGAAATTATGCAGAGATCATCTATTAATAATTGCATAAGTTATAATTGACAAATTCGGTACAGTAATTCTAGTAGAATATATCAAGTATATGAGTAAGTTTAATGTATGCAAAAACAAGCTAAACAAGAAACAATAATTGCATATCCACATGCTTAAAGTAACAATGCAAACAACAGGAGTATAGGCAAACTTGCAGAGGCTAATGAAAGATGGGGAGAGAATATCTAGCCAAGGGTATGAGTACATTGACAGAGGCAGGATGACAAGAGATGTTCTTTGAGAGCTGATTTGAATTTTAGGTGGTCCATCACCACCTGACAGTTTGAGGTATAGTATTCCAGAATTTGATATGTCACTGGAGTAAAGGGCTATGCCAAATAATTTGCTTTTTGAGTGGTGGTGACAAATTTATCTTTAGAGTGCAAGTCATGGGTAGAAAGGAATCTAAGATTTGGCATTTGTCTAATAACAAAATTCATGAGCAGTTTTTAACTGGCTAGATTTGAGAACGTTTAAATGTTCAAGCTACTTTAATTTCTTTAAGACAGCACAGTAATGAACTCAGTTTGTGAGAATAATGTCAATTTTTTTGTTTTATTGCAGTGCTGCTCTAGTTTTATAATTTGTGCAAAGAAGAGATTGGTGAAAGTTGACACAGTATACAGCAGGTTAAGTAAGAGTTACACCAATTTTGCGATGTTTTGATCGGTATCTGTCAAATACATTTTGATTCTGTACTGATTTCCTACTGTCTTGTTTTTTTTTTCTTTTTTTTGATTGCCTGTTCTATTTGAAGGTTGAATATAAGGTGTTTATCTGCTATGACATCCACTGCTAATCATTAGCAGACCAGAGTTCCACTGTGGTGACCCCTAACCGGGAAAAGCCAAAAGACAATATCTGCTATGACATGCAGTAGATTTATGTGTGAGGCAACTTCAGTCTTTATATTATTTGAAGATGAGTTGGCAAATGTACTTGTCAGCTGAGGGACATTTTGGGGAAAATATAAGTTTAGTCTTCTTAGGATTCAAGAGAAATTTTGAACTATGCAGCTATGTTCTAATGGATATACAAGATTGCTAAGTGAGGGTTTGTAGTGCTAGAATGGTAGAGCCAGTTCAAATCATATTAGAGTCATCTGCATATTGAGTTAGCTTGGTATGGTTGATTACTGAGGGTAGGTGTTTTATAAGCATGTACGAAAGTAAAGGAGAAAGGACAATCCATTATGGAGTATGGAAACGTATTGGTAAAAAGGATGCATTAGTTAATTTGTTAAAGATTGACAAACCTTTTTACAGGTAGTATGTTCTGTCTTGCAAAACCTATGTGGGCATTTTTTATGGCAACCCAACAATATTATATCAATAGCATATCAGATACCATGTTGTTTATTTTGTCTGTAAACAAGTACATTTATGAAGAAAAGGAGGGGGTCCATGTAGCAAACACCACAGTATCTCTTCATTCACTAGATGTATATAGGATTGTATCTAGTCAATAGTGACATGGCAGGATCACACACTGAGAGAGACAGAGATGTTAAATATAGTTCTAAATTATCAATTATACTATAATAATAATAAACAAAAACAGCATGTAGTCTGAAATGAAGAAACAGTATGTGTGTATCAAGATAAAGCCATATTGCCACATCATATAAAAATACTAAGAATATTTTCAGAATTAGCAAGATACATATCTAAACTAGAATAGATAAATAAAAGTAAGTTAGAGAGAGAGAACATAGAAAAAGTTGCAGCCATACATAAAATCCAAAGCCATGAAAAGCATGTGTTCAGTATTAAGTTTAAATAGTATGAACAGATGACATATTTCTGAACCTGATTTTATGAAAAGAGATCCATCTCTATAATGTATAATGTATAGCGAAGATGTTGGCACAATTAAAATCATAGCACATCAGTTTCTATCTAGAAGGTAGTCCATCATCTGATAGCATTTTAATGTACTATTTTTGCTTGTTGGCAGAAGGAGCCAGCTCTGCCCTTTAACTGCACTCATCATTCTACCTCAGCTGTTTTATATCTTCCTTCTCACCTCTCCATCACATGTCCCATGCCATCTCATCACCACCAAGGACTGCCTCTAGGTGTCTATTCATTGTGTTGACAACTCTTTGAAGAAGGACTTTCACAGATCCAAGGAGTAGCTGGTCACTATGATTTGTCCCGCACCCCTTTATCTCTCCTCTGTCCATCCACTACAGGATGACCCCTTCACATGACTCTGAAATCACATTGTGCACCAATATCATGTGTCCCTTTCTCTTCTCATCACTTTACATTCTGTAGTTTTTATTCATATTCTTCCTCTTTCATCCTGTGCACCATTCTGATGGATCTCCTATAGCATACATCCAATACTACAACATCTCTCCACTTTTATTGACTCCAGAACTACATGCAATACTCATGGTTTGAAAAGTTTTGTATAGTAGAATCATTATTTTTTCCCTTCTGGAAACTTTTCATTTTTGTACCCACCACAGTTTCTGCTGACTAATGCCACTGCTATCTCTTTCTCTCATTCTGTTCCTGAGGATCCACCATAAGTCTACTCTCTTTTCCTATTCAGGTACCACTGGTTCCATCCCCAGATGATACTTTACACAAGTAATGCTGTAGTTTAATTATAGTATTTTATGCTTGTCAGCCATGACCCTCAACAGCCACCCCTCAGCCTTCTCAGAAAGCCTTTTCAGGTCCTTCCTCAGACTTTTTACCCATTTACCCTCTGCATCAAAAAGTGCATTATTACTGAAGTACTTGAAGTGATTTTGTATTCCCTCAGTTATAGCTGAAAGGAACATGCTGAAAAATTACTAAACAGGACTAACCCCTATACCTTGCACTATCCTTTTCACCAGAAACCTCATCATGGAGCATTCAAATTCTTTAGTATTTGCTAAAAATCAGATTATTTTATGGTTCAAGGAAATATACAAAATCAATAGTTTATATGAATAATCCTAAAGTTAAAACAAATTTACAAGCAGTTTCTTCTTTTCCACCTTTTTATAGTACTTGAGCTACCCATTACTTTTTGGTGCTTACATTCAAAATCCGTAGAAAACATAAATAACACTATATGGTTAAATATAAACACATCTTTTTTCCTGACTGTGCTTCTGGGGTTTCCATTTCAGGGTTCAACAAATGGGCAATTAACATTATGTCTTGCTGATGGCATGCTGCTTCTAGAACCATAACGGTTGTTCTAGTCAGTTGAATGCTGGGATAAGAGTTTTACCCACACAACACTTCTTCATTTTGCTGAGTGTTTGATTCTGGGAAAGCAACTTTGTAAGGCAAAGCAATAGCTCTCCTATTGCAGCTGGGAGCACTGCTGTATCTCAGAAAGTTCTTAATCAACAATACTGGCACCCAAACTAAAGATGGCAACTCAGAATAAAAACAAACTAGTTAGAAAAATCATACAATACCTCAGTTCATCAAGTATGTCAAAGAATGGAGATGCCAAATTAAGTAGAACATAAGAACAATACTATTCAAATGATCACGAAGACCATATCACACCTAATTATGTGTACCTTTAAGACGACAAACTTAAAGGTTTATGCCTCCTTTTTCAAGCACCTAATAGTGTTTACCTCCCAAGCATACATGTCAACTGTCTAGATTTTCACTGAATGTCCAGATTTTTGCCCCATTTTGTTGATCTTTTCCTCATAAAATGTATGGTTTCCTGGTAAATTTCTGACAAATCACTAAAACTGAAGTCCCTAAATAATGATATACATTTGAATTTCACAATTCATATCCTTCAAATAATGATTGATAACATAAAACATTTATACTAGGAATGTTCTAGGTTTGTTAGAGCAATATGTAAAAACTGTACTTGATTTTGGGCCTTTGTCTCCACATTATTTTAAGCTTTGTCCAGATCTCTTGCACTTAGAGATTGAGAGGTATGTTCTCAAATCAAACAAGGTTGTAAAAGACAATCCTAGATGTAATGGATGAGAAATGTTTCCCTGATTCATCAAATGAGAATGTTATACCAACACGTTTGATGACCGGGGAAGTCCACAGGGCCAAGAAGAGTATGTTTCAGTGAAGGCCTGGGGAGAAAAGCACCACAATAATTGCAAGTTACATTTCACATGTTACAAAAGGACATAGTTCATACAGCTAATTAAACATTTACAGATAAGCTCTGTGATATTTGCAATTGGATTGTCACAATATTACAAAAATGAAGACATAATTCAATACAGAAATTTCAACATTTACATAAAGTGAATATTTTTCTTACAAACTCAATTGTAGGTTTAACATTTCAAAATATATAGCTACTAGCCATTAGTAGGTTAGGAAAATATTATGCATAGAGAGGATAATAGTATATTTGAGATTGGAGAGCATAGTATAATAGATATTAGGGAAAAAAATATTTATTTTTTGGTAGGAGAGGGATTGTTTTGGGTGGGACGAAGTAACAATAGATGTAGTTAGATGAGTCAGTGCAAGGTGGAATGGGGAGGAGGGGTTTAAGTTGGAGCGTGGCAAGGGCGTTCCCATTTGGAAGAAAGATGAGAGAGTAGCTGAGATTTAAAATCTGTATGGTTAGGTAGGTTGTGTAGCTGTGTGGGGAGAGAGTTCCACTGTTTAGCTAAGGAGTGGGACAGCAGTAGATGGCAAGAAGGTTGCGCAGGTTTGTGGACCTAAAGGAAATTTTGGTTTTTGGACCTGAGTGAGCGGTTGGGAATGTAAGGTTTTAAGGAAGTAGCTAGAGCTGGTAAGTCATCAGGTTTAAAGATGAGCTTGTGGTCATTGGTGAGTTGTAGGTAACTGAGTTAGTTGGGTAGAGGGAGTGGCAGTGGTGGGATGAATTTTTTGAATTGGTTGCAAATTTGGAGATCTTGTGGTAGCAGGATTCAAGTTTGGACCGGAGGCCAAGATGGAGATTGGTGAAAAGAGGGGCACCATACATAAGGGAGGGGAGTAGGAAGGTGGATGCAAGAGTCTGATGGGTAGAGGGGCTTAGGAAGCAGTTGTGCCTGTGGATGAGACCTAACTTTTGGTGGGTTTTCTTGATTACAGAGCAGATTTGGGTGTCAGATTTTAGTTCTTCATCAATAATGATGCCAAGAAGTTTTGTGTTGGGAACAATTTCAAGAAGGGTGCTGTTTTGGCTCTGTATGGTGAATGTGGATTTGTCAATGGAGTTTTTGGTAGGGGAAGAAAAACATTAGTTTGGTTTTATTTGCATTTAATGCCAAATGGTTAGACTGCATCCAGGTTTCTGTTTTGGAGAAGGCTAGTTGGGTTTTTGCTAGGAGCTCGGAGGAGAAGAATGCTGAGAAGATGATTGTTGAGTCATCTGCATATTGGATGATAGATGATTCTGGGATGGATTAGTGAAAGCTGTTAATGAATAGGTTGAAGAGAAGAGGGCCAATAATAGAACCTTGCGGAACACCTGTGGGTATGGGAAAGAAGGGGGAGGTTGAAGTTTTCCATTGGACAGCTTGTTGGCGGTTGGACAAGTAGCTGGAAAAGCAGGCAATGGTGGTGAAAGAGAGGTGTAGGGTGAAGAGTTGGGATATAAGTAGGGTGTGTGAGATGGTGTCAAATGCCTTTGACAGATCTAGGAATAGTGTGGATATGAACTTTCCTGAGTTCCGTTCGAGGTTTATGGTTTCAAGAATGGAAAGAAGGGCAGTCATGGTGCTGTGGCCAGGGTGGAAGCCGTGTTGGGTAGGGGAGAGGAGATTGTTTAGAGTTAAGTGTGCCATGAGTTGTGCTTGTATTGTTTTCTCTAGTATTTTACAAAGAGGGGAAATGACGGCAATAGGCCTAAAGTTGGCGGTATCAGTATTTTTGCCACCTTTGTAGGGGGGGATGATGTAAGCATGGCACCAGATAGAAGGGTTGTATGATCCTTGTATGTATCTATTTATAAGAATAGAGATGGTATAGGCAATGCTGTGTGCAGATTGTTTGAGGAAGGTGGGTGGGAGGTTGTCGGGTGCATTGCGACAGGGTTTGAGTTTGAGGAGAATTTTTTTTATAGTATTTGTGGGGATGGGCTTGAGGCAGAAGGATGTGGAGGAAGGTCGATGATTGGGATGGTGGTTAGGGCAAGAGGGGTGGTGGTGGAGGAGGGGGGGTGGAAAGGAGGCTGATAGTTTAGCTATGCAGTCTATGAAGAATGAGTTAAACTGGCTGGCTGTTTTAAGGCTGGAGAGGTTGGGGTCTGGGCAGAAGTTTTCTTTGTTGCCAGGATGCAGCATGGATGTGATGGATTCCCAGAATTTTTTGGGATTTGTTGAGTGCAAGGACTGGAGTTTGGAGTAGTGGGCTTTGCGGTCTTTAATTATTCGTTTTTTTTTGTTGAGTTTCATAGTTGCTTATACTCTAGGAGGGTGTTGAGGTTTTTATGTTTTTGATATTGTTTCCATTTTTTGCCCTTTTGGTGCAAGGCTAGTTTAGGGTCTTTTGATAACCATAGGCAGGGATTGGTTTTCATGCGTTTGGTTCGAGGGAGGCCTTGCTGATTGAGAAGGGTTATGAATGAGTGGTTAAAGTAGGAAATGGCATCATCTAGAGGAAAGGTTTTTAGAGGGGACCAGTCAGTATGCTTTAAGCATTCGGAGAAAGTTAGGGGGTTGAAAAAGGAGAGGTTGCAGATTCGGATGTTGTGGTGTTGTTTATGCAGTGGAGATGGGAGATGGTCAGCGAAGGCTGTAGGTGATCGCTGAGGATCAGGTAATGTTCCAGCTTTGGTGATAAGGTTTGGGCCAGTTGTTAGGATCCAGTCAATGATGGTACCAGAGGTACCATCTTTATTTGATCTTGCTGGAGACTGTATTAGTTGGGAGAAGTTGTACAGGTTGATTGTGTGGGACGGGTCTTCAGAGTTAATAGTATTCCAGTTGATGTTGGTATCACCGAGTATATACGTTTCATTTTTAATATTGGAGTAGAGCCAGGACAGGATGTTTTCAAGAGTTTTGATATTATTACCAGGGGGAATATAGAGGGCAGCAATACATATGGACTTGTGGTTGTTTATTTTTAGATAACCTATTATAATTTCAGCGTTGTCAAAGGTTGGTATTTTATTGGAGTAGGGAGTTATGGTATGGGAGGTGGGGTAAATTATTGCTACTCCACCTCCTTTTTTGTGGGGGTCTATCATTTCAAATAATTTGGGAACCTGGTGGTAGGATTTTGCTATCTTTTATAAAGGTTTCATCCAGGTTTCAGAAATGGTGGTAATGTCAGGGTGGTTATGGGAAAGCCAGGCATGGAGGTTAGGGATTTTGTTTTTTAGGTTTTGTGCATTAAGTGTTGTAAGGTGAATGGACTTTGAGTTTGTGGATTGAGTGGAGGGTTTGATGAGATTGATGTTAGAGATGGGTCCGGGTTGGGGTGGATGTCGCAAGCTTGTGAGAGATAGATGTGGTGGAGTACAAAAGTGAGGCAGTGTATTGGGCAAGGGTAGCTTAGATTGTGTGAGACTAATGATTTTCTGGTATCACATTTAAGAGGGGAGTATAGGGGGGGGGTTGGGAGCAGTTTTGGCTTGAAGAAATAGATTGGGTTAGAGGTAAAGAGTTCGTGTGAGATGGATGAGTAGGATGGGAAGTGAGGTTGATGGTAAGATGAAGTGTGTGAGAGTTATGACAAGGGTTGGGAAAAGTATGAGATAGGTAAGAGAAGACAGAGAGATTAGTACATCAAATGGGGTTATAGGGAGAGATGTTATGTAGAGCATTGTAGGAGGGGTGGATGTTTGAGGTGAAGCAGATCACAGGTGGGTGGGGTTAGGTGTATTGTGATTTTAAAAGGTGTTTGGTGGGTTGGAGTTAGGGGATGTATAAAAGTACAGGAAGTGGGGGTGGGTGTTATTTGGGGTCAGGGAGTGGAGTGAGCCCAAAAGGCGAACAGAATGGGTTACACCTTACAGGAGGAGCAGCAGCCGACAAACAGAAAACAATCAGTGAGAAGGTTAGCAACTACAGAAATAGGGCAGCCTATCATTTTGGTTTGAATGTTACCTTTCTGTTTGTTTTTATTTATGCCCCAGTGGGGAGCTGCAGTTCACTAAGAAGTAGGAAAATAATGTAGTTATGCCAGGAGTTTTAGAAAGGGACATGCAGTAAGTGCACACTACTGAGGGATGCCCGTGGGACAAACAGAAACAGAGTGTAGTCAGGCAGAGGTTTTTAGTATTTAAAGATGGTGCCGCAGCTCAGGGGAGGAATAAATAAACTCTCAAGAGAAAGAGGGACAGAATAGACAGGATTGACATGGCTGGGAAGCATACAATAAGATTATTTTAGGAGACCAAGATAAGTGTGGGGGGCTAAGAGCCAGGGCTTGGAAAAAGCTATGAGAAAACAGGTTTGACAGGGCTAGGAAACCTGCACTAGAATTATGCTGGGAGAACAAGAAAAAGAAGGGGGATGCTATGGACCAGGACTGTGACAGAGAAAGCTGTGAGAAGAGAAAAACAATCAACCAGCTAGCCCAGGTCAGTACCTAAAGGTGTCTGTTTATCTGTGTGAATTCAAAAGCAGATTTAGTAGAGCATCAGGGAAGTAGAATATAAAATAAATGTAAAGCTTTGGGAAAACTGTATAAATTTGTTACAATAAATGGGAGAATAAAATATAAGAATATAAAAGAAATTTGATATACAAGATAAATAAAATATTAATAAAAATAAAATAAAATATTAAGAATATAAAATAAATTGAAAGCTATAGAAAAATGTATATATTTGTTACAGTAAATGGGAGGAAAAAAGGGGGGGGGGGTCCAGTAGTGTCCACAGCAGAAGTATTAGAAGGAGTATCACAGAGAGAAGATTATAATAGACCTACACTGCTCACAGTCTATTGATAAACGTAGAACTTGCAGTGGCTTTTACTGCTTTGTACAGGATTCCGCTCTCTGTGTTCTTGTATGCAGGTAGTTGCTTCAGGTTTTTTTTTTGGACCTTTGAATGTGTTTAAGGGAACTGCTCACAGTCTGTTTATAAAAGTGAAATTGCAGTGGCTTTTACTGGTTTGTATGGGGTTCCGTATACCCACAAAATCAAATATAAAGTAAGCAGAAAGAAATATTGATATTGAGCAATGAGCAAAGAGAGTAAATGTGTTGACTTGTTATACCAAAACACCTTGTCAAAACACAATCTTTAGGGAGGACTGTTCAAAGCATCTTACAGCAGCTACTAATGGGCATTCTAATTCTTCAAACAGTAATATAAAAACTAATGTAGCTGACCAATGTCTCCCACCACCATATTCAGGCCTCACAAGAACAGCTAAAGTCTGGTTTGCTTCATTATCTAAAATAAATAAATAAACAAATAAATGCGTAAATAAAATGGTTGGGTAGACACATTAGCATAAAAGGAGGATTGTATTCAATCATTTTCCTGCTTTTGTCTGTCAGAATTTGTGTACATTTTTAAAATGTTTGAAGAAATAATTTGCACAAATAAGCACGCAACTATAACAGAAAATATCAACTTGTTTTCAATTTATTTTAACTTTTTTAGAAGCAGCAGAAGCAGAATTGTTTGCCCAAGACTTGCTTGTCTGAGGTTCTAAAGTCTATCTTGGGAAGCCATAGGATGTGGATGAACTTTTCTATTGTTTCTTAAACCTTATTGTTATATCATTTCAAATCTTCACTTATACTACTTTCTCCATTGCTATGAATTTTCTTGGGCAGTGGGATTTCTGTAGAAAATGACCATCTTGCAGTATTTAAACAAAATCATGTAAATTTAAAGAATTCTATAAACTGGCTTATTTAAACCTCAGTTGCCTGAAAAATAAATGAAATATGCAAGCACTTCTTATTAATATACAATATGTTTCTCCTGATATTTAATTTATACAAGAACTGCATCTCTCCACTGAAAATGTTATTTATTCCCTGAGACTGGATTATTTTTAGAAAGTTTTTATTAACTCTTGGCTTTACTGATCTAAATACCTCAGCAAAATACTTAGAAAGAGTAACAAGTCAGTGAATGTTCAAAACCCATCAAGCTGAAACACTTTGATGTCCTTAAGTGGTGATTTACTATTTCCTTATGGGCTTTGTTCAAAGCAAAGTTTATGGTATTGTATAGTGAAGTTTCTAGTTTAAAATGCACAGGGCAAAACATCCAAAAGGCAAAAAAAACCCTCTTTTTATTGCACATTTTCATCCAAAGTAATCAATTTTATAAACTGCTGGGACTTTTTCAGATTTTAAAATATTTAGTAATACAAATCTTAAGCTAAAACATACCATATGATGAATCACATGATAAGTCAGCTGACTGATGCTTAAAACAACAAGTCTTTAAAAACATTTTAAAATTGACCATATATTTAGTCCTGGAGCATTGTATATATCCAGTGAGATCTGTCATGCAGTTCTGCAATTATATATTTACCTTAAATTGATGTTACAGCTTCCAAAACTGCAAACTTGATCAGACATAATCTGGTGTGCTTATACAGAGCATTAGTATCATATTCAACAATATTCGTCTGAGAATGTGTGGCAAGAAATATCAAACTGTTGACATTATCTGAGCAAGCTGTCAGTGATACTGTTCAAGAACAACCAGATGGAAAACCCAGGAGTTCTCCATGGTTTACTCAAAAATGTCATCCATGATCAGAACTCCAAAAAGGTATCAGAAAAGAAAAAGCTACAGAAAGCAGATGAATGAAAGGCAGGTAAACAACAAGCCTACAAACAACTGGAGGAACAACCAAACAATCAAGATTTTCCTGGAGAAACCAGATGGAGGGTAACTCTGAGAAGAACTTGCTGCACTTCTATCCAAATCTCAGTGTCCTCAATAATAAGGAAAGAAGCAATGGGCAACTCATTGGAATGCCAGCCACTAATGACTTCTCACAATGGACTGAGTGTTTTTTTTTGTTATTTTTATCCAAATATACATTAAAGGATATGGAATGTTCTTAGCAAGGGATTCACCCTTGTACCAGCTAAATGAGCAGATTTAGATCAGACTTTTAATAATCATATATGATGTGCATAACATTAATACAGAACTGTTATTTGCAAGAGAAGCTAAGAAGAATTTTAATAGCTTGATTAACCTTAAAAGAAAAGAAAAATGTATAACCCACCCCCACATTCCACAATCGGATGCTTACTTTTAGATATATGAAGAAGAATTCAGACACTTCCTTGTGAAATGAGCAAATAACCATTTTTTGCAGTTTAACAGTTGTGAAAAAGGAGTCATTGGAAGAATTATATTCCAATGATTGTTATTATCATAAAAGCAGATAAGGGCAGCACACTTATAATAATAGATGTAGAAATGTTCACTAATAAAGCATGTGATACATTTTTATCTATCTACACAGTGAGTTATTGAATATGTCACAGCCTAAGAAGACTTGTGTTTTTATCTTCTCATGGATTTTATTGCCTTGTGGGTTTTATACCTGCCGAAATATGTTGTCAACTGTTTTGCAGGACTTTAGTTGATCTTCATTGTGTTTTGTGGGAAACTTCTGGTTTGTCAGGATCTTTTTGGTCCTTTTACCTTTTTTTTTTTTTTTTTTTTTTTTCTGTGTGACTTTCGTGTGTGTTATGTAACTCCTATATTTATAATTCAGGAGGAGTAGCCATGTTTGTTCAGAAGTATGATGGGCAAATTGTGAATTAAACATTCAACCAAGAAGGACGAATTATGTTAGCATGGTTAAAAATTCATAACTTGGCTCATATGTTCCATTTACTTACAAACTCTAGTTTATTGCACTCCTTACAAACACAGCAAATGTTTTCAACATCAGACTTTGCCAACTGCCTTAGCAGCCCAATATACAGAAAAATGCAAACAAGAAAAATACATCTAACTGAGTTTTTCAAATGCATAGTCTTTCAGATGTTTGGTATGCAAGTTTTCTAGATTTAAAACAGAAGATTTAGGATTTTTGCTTGGAAAAGTTTACATAGATATTTTTATAGCCCAAGTAGACTCCAGAGAATTTTTGTTTAGGTTGACAGCAAATGTTGGAGGTGTAACAGGGAAGAAAGAAATAATTGGGAACATATTTTCTGGGAGTGCAGTGAGCTGGCAGACTTTAAGGATTCCCTGTGGGATGTACTGTCGGAGATGTTGAATGGGCAGATTGCTGTGATGAGGGAGATTTTCTGAGCTATGATACAGAATTGGAATTGCATAGACATGGTAAGGCCTTGCTGTCTCTAATTATGGTATCTGCCAAAAAAGCAATTACTAGGAAATGGAAATCAAAATCTAAACTAACTATGTTAGAAGTAGTAAATATATTAACAGAGATAAAACAACCGGAACTGAAATCTTTAGAAAAAGGTAGGAGTTAATTATATAGGAAAAATGGGAATTGTAGGAAAAATACATACCTGGGAGAAATGAGGTTTAAAAGAAGGAAGGACTTAAATGAGCTATGTAATGTTGATTGAAAATGATTGGGTTGATTATAAGTGATGTATAATATTTGCAACTGGGTGTCACTATGGTTTGTGCAGTACAATGCTTGCAACTAGGGTTGTGTCAGTGTGGTTTGTTTTCATTTATAAAGCATGATTGCTTTTGCCATAAGTGATGGTTTAATAAATACATTTCTTGTTTAAAAAAAGGGGTAGGAAATGAATAATTTATTTAATGTTGCTTAGGTTACATGATATACAACAATATATAGGAAGCATAATGTTTGTTAATTTTAACTTAATACAGTTTGATTACTTTTATATAAATATAAATGTGCCTATGTCACAAGTGATACTTCAATAAAGGTGTTTAAAAAATGAAGAATTTTTTGTTTCTTATATAACATTAAACACGGTGCATCAGTTCACATTTTTTCAAAAAGTTTATCTGACCATACTTTATTTATGTTACAGCTATTACTAAAGGATCAGTTAAGGGTTAGAGCAATGGAAATCAATCTGAATGTATCTGAATAATTTTGACATCACTTAGTTTCTTTTGCCAGAACCAGGGCAACATCCAAGGTATATACTATGTACATTCTAATTCAGTTAACACATTGATATAAAGAGGAGCAAACTGCAAAGCTAAATACCCTTTTGGGCCCCTTAAATGTGTAGTGGCACTTATTATGGTAAAATATAACAAATATCACACACACACACACACACACACACACACACACACACACACACACACACACACACACACACACACACACACACACACACATATATATCTCAAGCAAAAGAGACAATTTTCAAAATTGTGGTAGAAGAACGCCAGCAGACAGGTAGAATGTTTAGGGAAAATATTCTTTGGAGCTTAGCAATAGAACATTTTTCCCAGTTCAACAGAATTTTTTTAAACAACTGCATTACTAATATAAAAATTAGACAGAATTTATTTAGATTTAGGCCATTTTCAAAATGTGTTTGTCCAATTTATGAAGATTCCCATCTGCAAAACAAATTTTGCTAAATTGCATTGTAACAATTTTTCTAGCAGCAATCATAGGTCATTTTTACAAAATCCCTCACTGCTGATTTTGGAAATAACAAGACACCTGATCCTGCTGTATTCCCAACTTAGTCCTGAAAAAGTATTTCAGTCTGCTAGTCAAATATATGTTGGCTAATATTCTGTACTTAGTGTTACTAGATTATATTCCAGACACTCATTTATTATGATTCTATTTCTGTGAAAAGCTAAACAGCTGATTGACACTTATTCCACAATAATAGTGCTAAATGCTGAATATAAAAATTGTGGAAAATATAAAAACAATTATCCATTTTCTGTTATTCCTCAGATAATACTTCTTTCACAATTTGGATCTAGTCCAAGCAAAACATGTCAACAGCAAGCCAGCTACTTCAAGCTATAATTTCCTATTATCAACATAATAAACAGTTCTACTCGTCATATCCAACATTATGTGTAGCAGATGCTTTGATGTGTTTTGCTATGGTTGATCAACAAAGCTTATTATTGCTTTTTCACCACTTAAAATGCCAGTTACAATTTATAGTATGATAAGCTGACTGTTTCAACATTCCAGATATTATATTTCAATTAACGATAATTAGCCAGGCATAAGAACACAGAAATTGTGAGTACTTTGCCCCCCCCCATATTCTATGCTTTTTATACATCATTTAAATCCCATTTTAAAAACTGTTAATCAGGATGCACAGATTACCCCCCATGAATATCAAGGGTACACTGATTATATTCTCTTTTTCATGTAAATAACATGCTAATACCTATAGTACATGCATGTTACTAAGTGAATAAAACACAATGCTACAAATTTGTTAAACTGTCCTCATCTTTCATCAGTTTCACCTTTTCCACTTCATGCCATCATTTTGAGTTGATAGATATAATACCTTACATTTTGCCATACTTCTTAACCTCTTAGAGCAAGAAATCTGGACAAAGCCATAAATAAACGTGCGACAAAGGCCCAAAAAATAGGGGCAATTTTTAAATATTGCTCTTACAAACTTAGAAAGTTGATAGAATAACATGTTTTGCATTAGCATGAATTTTCTGAAGGGTATGAATTCTGAAACCTCAAATGTCTGTCATTATTTTCTAACTTGAATCTTTCATGATTTGCCATTAATTTGCCAGAAGAACACTATTCTATGAAAAACAGACTAAAAATATGAGGCAAAAACCTTGACAGTCTGTGAAAATCTGTACAGTTGAGAGGTATGCATTGTGCTGTGTCATAAAACATATCTGGGGCTAGTACAATGAACTCCCCGTCCAGTTCTGTTGGCAGTATTGACTTATCCCATGATACCCTAGATTTTCTTTCTTGCTAAATAATATTCCTAGTTGATTACATAAATTTCATGACACCTCAGTCAGGAAAGTTTGAAACACTTATAATAAAAAGGTCATGAAAAATGTATATCACTTGTACTGTCTGTTAGATCTCCTGTCTTTCATCTTCCACCTCTGGAAGAGTACCTTTAACCTATACTTCAGGTTGTCATAACATTTTAGCAAACTATTATTTTAAGGAAGTCCCTGTTTCCTAAATATTTAAAATATTCATCTTCCCATAAATATGCATAATCTGTAAACAACATAAACTGGGAGGTATAATTTCTCACTATTAATATTTTCTTTCACCAGTTAATTAGATATTTTACCAAACTCATCTAACATTAGAAATAGCCTGCTGATATCCTATTCTGGGTGTCTCTAGTACACCAGTACGTCATTAGCAAGCAGTAACATTTTAAATTCTTCCTCATTTGTTTTATATCCACTCAATCAAAATACTAAAAAGTGTAACCAATGGCTCCAATACAATGCAACATGTAATGGTGACATTGAACAATATTAACTGTTTACTCAAAATAGTCATAGATTTGCTGAAGTATATACATTCATTTTGACTACTGCATTTGATTCTGAACAAATGTCTTTTAACATCTCAGCAAATTCTGACGGAAAGCAAACTCCAGTGGGACCTGGATCATATAATTCATACCATACTATCAAATGCCTGCTGTGGTTCATGAGTCACTACCAATAACAAATTCTGTGTCAGCCATGCAGACTGCATTAACATGGTTATCATTTTAAATATTATCAAAAATCTGTCTTCCTCAAACAAAATCATATTGATCTCTATGTATAAATGTTGGTATTGTTCTACTCCCTGCTTGTAAAAATTGGCATAACCAGTTTATAATAATTTATTTAACACTAATATTGACTTACACAATGATGTTGTACTAGAAACGTTACCTTACTTTTGGAGTCGCTACTGCTTTCACGATTTGTCATAACACAGGAGAATCTTCCGTTTCTGTCATTACATTGTAGAGTTGACTAGTCTAGGTAATACCTCTGCTGATTGAACATTTCCAAATTCCATTGGAAAGCACCACATCCCTTAGTCTTTCCTCATACCTAATGTTTAAAAATCTCCTTTTAATCTTACAAACAAATTGGGGTTGTATTATTCATCTATTTTATCTCTGGGTAAGTTTTAGCAGTCTGTAAAAAGTCTTGTATTTCTTGTTAACATTTATTCTGTCTCTGTACTGTCTTATTTAACATGGATGTAGTATTCTACAGAATGTTATGCTGTTATCTAAAGGTCTCTACTAAACTGCAAACCGTCCTCATTTCTAACTCTGCCTATAACCATCTGTGTCTTCTCTTGTTTCAGTCTTACTCACAATGCCTTTTAATAATCTAGGGAATTAGAAACATATA
>NC_056733.1:1840689463-1840756963 GCF_019279795.1 Protopterus annectens | reverse complement strand
TAGACTTAGAGTAGATAGGAAGGTGATAATGCTTAGAGAAAGTATGCACTGAACTCCAAGTAGCTGCTTCCAAAATATCCTTAGTTGCCACCCCTTAGAAATGCTGTTGAAGTGGCAGTAGCCCTAGTGGAATGAGGCCTAATCCCAGCTGGAATCTCCTTGCCATGATGGGAATAACAAAATGCAATGCAAAAGCCAATCCACCTAGAAATAGTTTGTTTTGACACAGGCTTGCCCTGTGAACTCAAAGCAAAAGAAACAAACAACTGCTGAGACTGCCTAAAATCCTTAGTCCTGCTTAAATAATAACGCAATTGCCTGTGTACATCTAAAGTGTGCAAAATCTTTTCCCCTTTATTTTGAGGGTCTGCATAAAACGTAGGCAAATGAATAGTTTGGTTTAAAGCCACACTAGAAACCACCTTAGGCATAAAGGAAGGATTAGTACGTAATGATACCCTATCCTTATGGAAAATCAAAAGGGCTCTACTGCCATAAGGGCCTGCAACTCAGACACCCTTCTTGCAGAAGTAATAGCCAACAGAAAAGCAGTCTTCCATGACAAGTATTTCAATTCAGCAGTAGCTGCAGGCTCAAAAGGTTGTAGAGTAAGTTTTTCCAACACAAAATTGAGATCCCAAGCAGGAGTAGGAGCTCTACGTGGGGTCTTATATTCTTTGCCCCTCTAAGAAACTGCTTGAACAAAGGATAAACAAAGGTGGGTCACAATCATAGTGAGCTGAAATTGCTGCAGCATGAATCTTAATGGAAGAGAAGGACAAACCTTTGTCCAATAACTCAGTAAGATATTGAAGAGCCACACTCAAATTAGGCTCAGAAATCTCCAAATTCTTTGCTGTACTCCAAAATAAAAATCTCTTCCATTTTTCACACTCTCCTTGTACTAGGTCTTCTAGCTTCCATAATCACATTTAAAACTTGTTGAGGAAGTTGAGACCTGCTGTGTTTCAACACAGAATATGCCAGGCTGTTAGATGAAGAGAGTGAAGCTTGACATTGAGCAGATGACCGTCCTTCTGAGATAACAGATGAGGAATCAGAGGTAAAGGCCATGGAGGCTTCTTTACCAGACCTGCATCCGTATAGTGGGTACCAGTGTTGCCGAGGCCAATCTGGAGCTATCAAAATCATCCTTGGCCTGTCTTGTCTGACCTTTAATAGTACCTTTGGAAGAAGAGGCAGAGGTGGAAAGGCATACACATGAAGGTTTTTCCAACTGAAAGACAGAGCATCCACTTTCCAAGCTGTGTGATGAAACCCTTTGTGCAATACTTTGGCAGCTGGTGGTTTAGTGGAGAAGCGAACAGATCTATGTCTGGAGTTCCCCATGACACTGTCAATTTCTGAAATACATGAAGAGCCAGTTTCCACTGTGGGTATCCATGATGTGTCTGCATAACACAGTTGCTAAGGAGTACTGTGGCCCTGGCAGAAACCTTCACTGAAATGTTAGTTGCAAGCTTAGCAGTCTCCCATAAAATCATTGCTTGCCTGCATAGAGGATAAGAATGTGTTCCCCTGCTTGTTGATGTACCACATGACAGTTGTGTTGTCTGTTAGAATCAACACCTGCCCTGGAAGAAGTAACTCCTTGAAAGCCATTAATGCAAACTGGACTGCTAACATCTCCTTCATGTTGATATGTAGATGCTGTAGTCTGGCAGGCCACTTGTCTTGTATCCACTTTCCATTTAGATGAGCTCCCCAAGCAATGTCCGAGGCATCTGTCGTTAAAATCTGACTTGCCTCTGGGTCACAGAGAGTCCCTTGTTGAGGTGACATTCCTGAGCCCACCACAAGAATTCTTTTGAAGGCAAGGTATTATTTGAATGACAGTGTCCAAATCCTGGCAGTGCTGTGTCCATACATTTTGAGATACCATTGTAGCTTCCTCATATGCAGTTTGGCATTGGGAAGCACCAGAATACAAGATGCCATGAACCCTAATGCTTGAAGGACTGTCCTTGCAGTCAGCACGGACTGATGAGATAGTTGATGGAAGTAAAGTGACAGACTCTTTTGTTTGTCCGGGGTTAAAAAGGCCATCTGGGCTGCTGTATTCAGTCTCACACCCAGAAAGCACATGTCTTGAGAGGGTACTAGACTGGACTTTATTTCGTTCACAGAATACCCTAGGCATCTTAGCACTGCTATAACATATTCCAGATGCTGTAGAAGGTCTTCCTTTTCTTGAGCCAGAATCAGGCAGTCGTCCAAGTAAGGATAGATTTGAATTCCTTGAAGCCTGAAGTAAGCTATCACTGGAGCCAGAACCTTTGTGAATACTCTGGGACGAGTAGATAAGCCAAAGGGCAATGCAGAGAACTGATAATGAGAATTTCCAGCTCGAAACCGCAGATACTTCCTGCAACTTAGCCTTATAGGCACATGAAGGTAAGCTTCCTT
Source organism: Protopterus annectens (assembly GCF_019279795.1). Lineage (NCBI taxonomy): Eukaryota > Metazoa > Chordata > Ceratodontiformes > Protopteridae > Protopterus > Protopterus annectens. Next base: position 1,840,754,536 of record NC_056733.1, on the reverse strand, counting down.
GAGATCTAAAGTTACCATCCAGTGATCTTTGCCCAGCAGAGGTAAAAGCTGTTGTAACGTCAACATCTTGAACTTGGGAATGTCCAGAAAAGTGTTGAGGAGAGATAAATCCAAAATTGGTCTCCACGTGTTCCCCTTCTTTGGTACTAGGAACAGGCGAGAATAAAATCCTAGGCCCCTTTCTGATACAGGGACTGGCTGAATGGCCCCATCTGGAGTAACTGAGAAACTTGCTTGTGAGCCTCCTTTCTTTGTGGAGGAGGAACGTCTGGCATGCCTTTGAAAGGGGGCATTGTATGGAAATAAAATCTGTAACCGTGGTGAATGATATCCAACACCCATTTGTCTTGAGTAATTAAATCCCAATTTTCTTTGAAAAGAGACAGTCTTCCTCCCAAAGGAGCTGCCAGACGTGAATCTATTGGCAGCTGAAAAGACAGGTCATTGGGTCTGTTTACGAAAGGACTGACCCCTGCCCTCACCAGAAGTCTGAGCAGGTGAACTCCCTGTTCTAGGCCTAAAAGAACCTTGAGCCCTGCCCCTACCACGTCTAGACCTACCCCTAGACTGGGAATCATAAGCAGGATATGTCCACCCCTTAGCAGGCCAATTTCTACTAAACTGCTGCACCTGCAAAAAATCTTTAACAGTTTGCATAGACTTAGCTTTGTCCTCCATTTTCTTTAAAACTGCTTCCACAGGCGATCCAAACAACACATCAGACTGTAAAGGAGCATCCAAAATCCTTGTCTTAACATGCTCAGCTAAATTCTGATCCTTCAACCAGGCATGCCTGCGAAGAACAGAACTAGTAGCAGCCACCCTCGAGGAGGCCTGTACAGCATCAAAACCACATTGCAAAGAATGCTTACCCACTTGCTCAGACACATGAACCAAGTCCAGCAACTCTTTACACTCAATACCTTCCGCCAAAGCATCCACCTTAGATTTTAATTGTGAAAGGAGATAATTCTGATATTTTAGCATGTGAAACTGACAATTCAACGCTCTCATGGCTAGAGTGGAAGAAGTATACACTTTCTTTCCCCACCTATCCAAGGCCCTTGCCTCTTTATCAGAGGGAACAGGATTTTTAACCACAAGCCTTAACACCTTTAGGCCCTTGAGAAATAGTTTCTGGGTGACTCTTAAACAAATACTTATGAGCTTCGGCACCCTATAATACCTATCAGGCTTAACAGGAGCAGGAGGCAAAGAGTCAGGATTCAGGAAGCCTCTGCAAAAACATCTTCCACCACATTCAACACAGGAGGAATAGCTAAGGGCCTATGCTGGGGCAAAACAAGAATTCCCTAAGCCTTTTCCTGAATCAGAGTAATCCTGGCCTTCCCATTTAAAGTGCTCCCTCATGGAATGCAGAGTCTCTGAAAATGAGAAATCCTCAGGAGGAGAAGCTGTAGGAGTGGAATCATCCACATCAGAATCAGAATAAGTAGGATACTCCTGCAAGTCTTCCAGAAGACTCTGAAGCCTCTGAACACTGTTCAAAACTATCAAACTCTGGTTCCACCCCAGGCCTCTTATCAGGCGGGGGCATAGAACCTCTAATCATAGTAATCAAATCTTCTGCCATTTTAAGCATATGTTTCTTAGGTACAGAACCCGAAATGCTAGGAGAAGCCCCCACTGAAGCTGAACTAGGCCTACCTCTCAAAGAAGTTTTGGCAACAGAAGGAGAGGCTCTAACTACCTTGGGAAGAGAGGGAAGAACAGTTACCTGAGAAGCCCCTCAGCCTGGCCTACCTCCTGGCACATCCTGTAACAGTAAAGTTTCTGCCTGAGACTCCATGGAAACTCCTGGCAAAACCTCTGGCTCCACTGAGCCTTCTAAAGAACCGACGTCCGGGACTGCCGGTTCATCAACCCTAGGCTTCACTGTTTTGTCCTTGCGCTTCTTCGACGGCATTTTATAATTGCAACGCTTCCCAAACACTAACCTGGCACAGTCTAACCTCCTCTTAATAGTGCGTTTGTTAAACCTAGCACAAGAGCGGCAACCAACAACGTCGTGCTCAGGCCCTAAACAAGGTATACACAAGGTATGGTAATCCCTATGAGGTATCTGTTTCCCACAAGAAATACAGTTATTCACTTTTCTGACATCCGGTAAAATACTGAGGCAAGAAAAACAAAATGTTCCCAACGGGTACTTAGCCAACTCTGTTTCGGTCTGAAACTCCGGTTTCGGAAATATTTCAGAACGCCAACCTGCACTCGCAAAACTGCTTCTGCATCGGACCATGCGGCAAAAAAGACTGAGGATATGACGTCGGTCATGCGCATTAGTACCCTGATGTACTGGCGTCAGTCTAATCTGACCGACGTCAGCCTTATACTCTGGTATTCGGGCCGACTGGACGCGGACTATACCCAATAGTAAGGACTGCAGCAATGGAAAACGAAGAACATCCACTTTGGCAATGTGAGTGTCAAAAGAAAGGTTACTGTCAACTTGGGTCCCCAGGTCCCTGATAACCTCTTCTGTGCTTAATGGATTGCCACCTATGTGGTAACTTGGGGTTACCTTGTTTTTACCAAAGGGTATGACTATACATTTTTTGGCGTTTAGCTTAAGGCCATGGCTCTGGCACCAGTTATCCGTTTCTATGAGACCTCTCTGAAGGGCATCTGTGTCTGATGGATTTTCAACTATGGCGCCCAGTTTGCAGTCATCTGCAAACTTTGTCAGCCACAATCCTCCTATGTTTGCCTGCACTTTTGAAAAGTAGATGCCGAACAAGAGGGGGCCCAGGACTGAGCCCTGTGGGACACCGCTTGTGACCGGCTTGGAGTCTGACATGGCACCAGCAACTCTAACCCTGTGAGTTCTGTCCTTGAGCCAGTTTGCAACCCATCTTGTGACATATGGGTTTACATTTAAGCTGGTGAGCTTTTCTATGATACCCGAGTGGGGTATTGTGTAAAGCTTTTGCAAGGTCAAGGTAGGCTGTGTGAACTGCCTTACCCTCATCAATGGCCTTGGTGACTGTTTCAAAAAAGTCGACCAAGTTCAAGAGGCATGATCTGTCCTTGACAAAGCCGAATTGGGTAGGATCCAATGTCTGTAGGTCCCCTATGTCTTTATTTATGAGTTCCATTATGATCCTCTCCATAGCTTTGCAGACCAGGCTTGTTAAGCTTATGGGGCGGTAATTACCAGGGTCCATATAAGCACCGCCTTTGTGGAGTGGGGCCACAGTTGATGCCACTCTTTGGATCCTGTGGTAAGGCTAAGATTAAACAGCAGCCTTATGTGTGGGTTTAGTTCCTCATTGAGTTCGTGTAGCACACAGCCAGGGACACCATCCGATCCCATTGATGCTGTGTTTTTAGCTTTAGAGAGAGCAGCTCTCACCTGGGCATTTGAGATGATTGGGAGGCTACACTCTGCTGGGATAGATATTTCTCCTTTTGGGGAGGAGGGAGGGGAGAAATTTTCTCTGCACCTGTCTGCCAGTATGTTTGCAATGTCTGTGGGTTCAGTGATTTTTGTATCATTTTGGACTAATTCTGAGCAATATCTGGGAGTTTCCACCCAGATTTCTAACATAGCTAAAGAAGGTCTTATGATTGTCTTTTGAGTCCTTGGCGATTTTTCTCTCAAAGTTGGCCTTGGATGATTTTATTAGTGATCGTAGTTTTTTACTAGTATTGATCAGAGATGTCTTCCCTTTTTTTGCTCTATCTTGTAGTAGCTTTCTCCTCTTGTTGTAAAGTTTGTTTATGGCTGGGGTCCACCAGATTGGCCGCTTGCCTTTGGTGGAAAGGGTCTTGATTTTATTTGGGATTGCTTGATCCATGCAATCCTGGAGGTGCTCGTAGAAAGCATTTGTAAGGGATTCAGCAGCGTGGGTTGTGGTTTCCAATGGCTCAGGGGCCTTGAAGGATACCACACCAGTCTTAAGAAGTGTGAAGTTGGCTTTTGAGAAGTTCTTCACTGTGGTCTTTTTTGTTGGGGGTGGGGGCGGGATGTGGATCTCCAGTGAGATTAGTTTATGGTCTGATCTCACCAATGAGAGATATACTTCCAGTGTAGAGCATTTTGTCCCCATGTTTGTGATGATCAGGTCAGTATATTTTCACCTCTTGTGGGAATGGTGACAAGTTGTTCCATAGCATTTGAGTTTATGAACTCCAGGAACCTTTGGGCTAGGGTATTGGGGCTTGAGTAATGTTCCCAGTCTATGTTTGGGTAGTTGAAGTCACCCAATATGATGGTGTCTGGAGAGACATTTATACTCTCCAGTGTCTTCAGGAAGGCTGTGTGGGGATCCTGAGTTTGAGAGGGTGGCCTGTAACATGCTACAAACTGTAGAGCAGTTTTGTCTATGGTTAATTGCACCTGAATGGTCTCTGATGCTTCGTGAGTTGCCACCAGCCTGGAGGTGTGGGTATCCTTGATGAATATCGATACACCTCCTTTTGTGGTACGGTCCGGGTTTTGGGGCCGGGCATGATACGAGGTAAAACCTGATAGTGCCGGGTGCTCTCAGGAGCCTTGAACCAGGTTTCAGTCACAGCACAGACATTGATGTTCTCCATACTGAGGAGGGCTTGAGGCGTGCATCTTTAGATTTAGACTTCTGGCATTGAGCAGCATTACCCTTAGTTTTTCCATTATTGTTTTCTAGGGCGGTGGGTTTAGAATTTGAGCCTTGTCTAAAAAGGCACTATGGGGTGGCAAGAGCCTTTGCCAATATCCGAAACCCAGGGTGACAGGTGCAAGCCGTCCTTTGTCCCAGCGTGGCTTGTCAAGCATGTCATTCCAGGCAGACAGACATTGGATCCCCTTAGAATGACACCAGAAATTAAGCCAATTATTAAAACTGATCATTTTGTCTCTGTATTGTGGCATCATTCTTGGTGAAGGTAGGATACTGCTCAGGGTCAGGGTCATACCAGCCTGGGCTACATAATCTGAGAGCTCCTTTATGTCTCTTTTCATGTAGTCCAGGGAGGTACATCTCAGGTCATTCACACCGGCATGGACAATGACTGAGTCATACTTGTACTTGCTGTGGAGTGACCTGAGTGCTTGTGTTATGTGGTGGATTCTAGCCCGACAGGCAGCTTACTGTGACCCTCTCCTTGTTCAGTCTGGTGAGTGGGACGTCAGTGTGTCTGACTATGGAGTCACCTATGACAAGTGTGTCTGGCATTGTATTTGGCCTTAAGGGCTGTGACTGATTTGCACACTGACTTTGTGATCTATGTGTTGCTTGTGTTATGTCATGAGGTGGCAGTTGTTTGGGTGTCTGCTTTGGAGGCCTCTGCTGTTTTGGTAGATTTTTGATCAGTGCCTCCGAGTATGTCTTTGTGTGTTTATGTGTTTGATTTGTAGTTGTGATAGTTCTATGTGAGACTGGGTTTATGGTGTGTGTGGTTACCTTCTCCTCCTGTCTGGTTTTGCCAGTCCTGAGTTGAGAGAGCTCAGCCTCCAGTTTGGCTATATAGTTGCATCTCTCGCATGTATTTGTGTATTGATTGTTCAAAATGTTTTCATTAGTCTCATGCATTTCTAACTTCTGACATTTTGAAAAATCATCCTCTAATCATATACCTGCATGTGTGCGCCTGGGTTATGTGTATCTGTCTATGGATAGATACATACATATAGCTATCTAACCATCTATCTATACAGATAGATATAGTGGTAGTCTGTATGCAGTTGGTTACTGCCGTCTTTAATTCTCTAACTGTATTCTACTCTCTCTTCTTCCTCATCATGTTGTAGATTATGTTTAAGAGATACTAGATGTACCAGGCCTATACTGAAAGGTATGTAGTCAACATAAATGCTCTTCTCCTTGAGTCACTGCAAGTTCAGTTTAGTGAGTGCTACTGTGGCATGAATTCACTGGGGTGTTTATAATTCCTTCTACTTATTTATTTATTTTTGTTTAATTCTGTGGTTGTCCATTCAAAACATTTTGCTTAAAACTTTGAGAGGAGACCCATTGAGACAATGCACTGAGGGAGACCCCGTGAAAGAAAGAAAGAAAAACATAGCCTGGCTCGCATCCATGCTATTTACCTAAGCAGCCACAAGATGGCATCTACTGCACATTGAAGTTTCAGGTATTCCTGAAGTCATTTTAAAATGATTAAATCATAAAAAAAGAACAGTCAAAATAATAATGGAATATGATTTTAAAAAGCCTAGCTTTCACATGTAGTAAGCTGTTTCTGATGCCATAAGGCACACTTTTTATTAGACAGCTATGGGTTACAACTGCCAGTGACAGTAATACTACAGAAACTCACTGAAGAAGGTAGTCACAGATTGTATAATCCTCAAGCTTTTCCCCAGTGCAGTCTGATGAATGGTTATCAAAGCATCAGTTGGTCAAATTCTTAAACATAATTAAGTATTGCTAACCTAGAGTGACTTTGTTTTTAGTTCATTCATTCATTGTCCAGTTAACGTTTTAATCCAGATTGGCATCCCTGTATGTTTTAGTTTCACAGTTTTTGTTTTATTTTGTTAACCGGGTTCATGCAATGCTTCCAAAGGACTGATAGCAATCTCTGGCCTGGTGTAAAGCTAAAATGAGCACAACAATATAAGGCTTACAAAAGTAATAGTCAGCAGTGCATCTAAGCTAAATTATATATGTGCCTTAAATGTCAGCCAATGCATGCAATCTAAATTATATGATGTTTAGATTATACATACTGTACCTAATCTAAATTATATATAACTGAAAACAAGATATACACAGAAAGTAATAATCATGGGTGATTAAACATTCAATTTTCTATAATCTGGGATATATGCAAGGAGTAAAGGTGCAAAGTATTTTCCTTTTCTTGTGACATTGAATCTGCTGTTATAAAAAGTATTGTCTTGGCATTATTTATGATGACACACAGATTTCATTACGGAAAATAATAACTGTCTCTTTTAATACTGACACCCGCATTGAAATTTGTAATTAATGGAGGGATGAAAGGTAGTAGTTAAGTGTCACTTTATCATTATTCATGAGTATGAAAAAAAATTTATATGGAAAATTAAGTGCATATTACTACTGCATGTGAAGATAAACAACAGTCTCACATCCTCCATTCAGGGAGTGCTGCATTCATTTAATTTTTTTTTTTTTTTTTTTGGGGTGGCGTTTAGGTCTATATCACTTAAATAAAATACTTATTCATTGAATACATACTCTGAACATTGAAATTCATTTCACCGAACTTCAGACTTTTTTTCCCAGGGTTAAGAACCACTCACCCTCTAGTACTCCAGAACAAACACTGCACTAAATCAAACCCACCCAGGGGGCTTTGACCCCCCACAGCCCCCAATGTGGGGACTGTACCCCCAACTATATATACCAACCTTGAGATCGTACTATAGTGTGGAAAAGGGCGAAGTTGTGGTGATGGCCAAGTGCTTCCTAAACCTGGAAAAAAAGTCTGAGGTTCGCTGAAATTAATTTTAATGTTTAGAGTTCAATAAATACGTATTTGGTGAATACATATTTCGATTAAGTGATATAGACTCATGGCTTTCTACCCTACCTGATGAGATGTGAACCTAAACAAGTCTAATATTGTTGTACTACTGCTGCTACAGCTGTAAAACTGTTCTTTTATAGCTACATTCTTCCTGTATGTTTTCCTCACTCTGCTCCTTTGTGGAGTGTTTTATTCTTTTAAAGGATTTCTCTGTTCTTCCTGCATGCGTATATATATATATATATATATATATATATATATATATATATATATATATATATGTGTGTGTGTGTGTGTGTCGGTTTGCCCTAAAGGGCAGTTTCACTGTGTCCTTCTCCATGACCTGTGTTGTTTCAGCATATCCACTGCTTATTTTATTTGTTTAGATAATTAATTTCTGTAGCACGACTTATGTGGTAACAACCCCCCCCCCCCAAAAAAAAATATTCATGTATGTAGTTGGAGTCAAATTCACTGGAATGACTTAAATGAGTAGCTTCTTATTTGACTGTCAGTAGATGTATGCAGAACAATAATCCAGGCTTGATGAGGGTAATGCAAGATTTATCCATGGGTGGAGGTGGCTTGATTGTGAGGGTGAAACTAAAGTGAGTGAACAAAACAAACCATGGGTAAACCTGGTATTACCAACACACAGTTGCAATTATACAATCACATTATTTAAGAAAAAAGCCTTACCTGTTCTAATAATGGCATTTATAAACAGACTTTAGTGGTCTTCGACTAGATTCTGGTAGTCTGAGGCATGTAATATATGTACTGTGCATAGTCACATTACCTTTAAACTGTTTAGATTTTTGCATAATGTCCAGCTGTCTGCCTCATACTGTGGGTCATTCTGTATAAAAGTTGTTGTTTTCATTTTCTGGCAAGCCATTGAGAATGAAGTTACTAAATAATAACACAAATCTCAGTAGTGAGGTTGCTTTGTATGCCATAGAGATGCTTGTAGGGCAGCTCTGGGCATCGAGAGCCATGGCTTTTTTCTTCTGTTATTCTGAGCAATGGAACAGTTTACTGATGGGAAAGTTTGTGTTTTTTTTTTAACAGTTTGATTTCTGTGTCACTTGTTAGCATGGATAAAGTGTCTTCAGTGGAGTTCTTCCTTTGTAGAACACTTGATTTACAGTAAGCATGCTGATTGGTCCCAGCAATCACCATGTATGTTTCTGAATATTAAATTAGTTCTAAAATCAATGAAGGTTGCTCTTATTTCTACTTGATGGGTATGTAATTGTAGTTCAATAACCACATTTTGTCTGTGCCTGCATATGCAATTATCAAGTAAGTGATATTTCATGGTGAGGTTCAAGCTGCCCAATAGTTTAAACAACATACATAATAAAATGCAGCTATGCAAATATAATAAGAACAGCCATGAGGCATTCACTGGCTATATGGTGACACATTACATCTTCGGGTGTGTAAGGTCATACATTTGACGTGTAGAATTCTTGTCAGGCATGTATGACGTGTGTACAGCTTAGAGGGAGCAATAGGGATACCTAGTCATTACATCTTCTATGTTACTGCAATACCCTAATTACAGTTTTACTAGTTACAGTGTATATGCAACACTTGGAATTGAGTTCTTCTGAACATCTCCCACCCACTGTATGTTAAGTGCAGGTATTGTGCATTTTCTGTATGAAATCATTGTGCTGATTAAGGTCCCTCCAACTTAATATATTTAATACCATTTGTTTTGCTTGTACACTGCATATTACTTATTTGTAGTATTGCTTTTCCCTCCTCTGCACTGTATTTTTAGTGTGTCTTAAATTAGGGCAAGCTTTTGGGTTGTGCGTGTTCAGCACATTGCTTGTCTTTTGTCTACCAGTCAGTTGGACGCATCACATTATGAGAGCTGAGACTTGTGGATATATGTGTACATAATGTATGCCATTAGTATTGCTACTGGTGTTACCCTGTACTTTTTGAGTCTTAATTTAATGTTTTGCTGTTCATGTGCCATTAGCAAGCAGTATGCTCTAGTCTCTATTGATCTGCTTGGACTTGATTTTGATGCTTAAAGGCACCCCTGCTACAAGGCCAACAAGGACTCTATATTGTCAAGTGCACTCTAAATGATGATCAGAATTGATGTGACACCCCAAACCAATGGAAAATAGGGCAGTTGATTTTGATGCCAATACTCCTTCTGAGTGGAAGCTTTCTTTCACCTTTCATTAATCCTCATGCCAATTGTTACATAGAATACTTTCTTCAGAAGTATGACATACATTAGTCATGTCCAAAGTTCAAGAGCTACTGCCTGTTTTTATTTTTAAAAGTTCTTATATTTTACAATAAAGACACATATGAACACTTTTCATAGTAAAATATTTCCACAACTAACAGATAATCAAAACAAAAAGTAAAAAAAAAAAGTAGTACTTTGCCTGGATTTTATTACTCACTTACCTCTTTATAGCAGAGAGGTTAGGCATGAACTTTACTGACATGGGCCTAGCCCAATAAATCCTTAATTCCCTGTACATTTTCAACCGTAATCACGTCATCATATTTTTCACATTTTCTTTGCCAGTCTACCCTCCCTCATTTATATTTCGAGCATCAACAAATGCATTTCCTTGCCTATCAATGATTATCTATTCAGTTTTCTGATTATTGCTTTTATTGCTGCTAACTGTGCAAGAGGATTACTTGCCATCTTTATTTTTCTTGAACTGTATCTTATCCGTTCTGAGCAACATAAGCATTATCATTATCTCACTTTACTGAAAAAAAAAACTCACAATGCCATAACTTTTATTTCTTCCTTAAAATGTGTCAACCTTGGTCAACACTAATATGCACTCATGTTCTTAGCATCTCTTCCTCACATTTCCAACAGTGCATTTCCACATTTGGCAACATACTTTGTATCCTTTGCCCTGCGCAAAAGATTTGTGAAAACACCGCCATGTGACTAGCCTTAAGCATTATGTTACAGAAGCACAGCAGGGCGTTAATAATAAACTGCTCGAACATCTTTTTATCTATTTTCTCCAAAACATTTGTTCCCCTTGTCTCCACAGATTATCCCCATGCTTAAGATTTAATACCCTTAATTCCTTATATACTCTGCTCACTAATCTCTTTATGTCTTTTCTCTCCCCTAACTTCCAATGATAATAGGAATCTGCGGATTTCTCTTTCAGTGAATGTGCGCGACATACCATTACGAACTCACTGTGCATGATGAGGCCTATCATAACTGCTGCTTCTTTGTGAGCACAAGAGGAACTAACAGCATTGCACCTTGCTCTAATTTCACTGTGCATTAAATATGGTTCCATCTTCAGTCTGTACACTGTTCTAAACATAAGAAAGCTATAAAGAAATATTCTTTACTAGAAAATTCAGTACAGTGTGTTTTCCATACTCTAAAAGGAAAGAAGCTTTGCATTTATTTTCCATTTACTAGATGCTTAAAGAGGGGATATAGTTCAAACTGACAAGTGTATGCAAAGAATTTGCATTGCTTGTTATTTTAGCATTAAATGTTTGTCACATGGAGCTAATACTATAAATGACATACTGGTCCATATAGTGCATACAAATGTTGAAAGAGACAGCCAAAAAACTAAAATGTTCTTCATGAACCAGCTCCCTCCCTTGCATCCTCCTACTTGACAGTTTCCACTGCACCCCGCAATTACTTCTGAACAGTTCCTAAACACTCTTCCCAAAACCAGCACACTAGATCTAATGGTCCTGACAACATAGAAGATTATCCCTTAGTACCAATGTAGCTTCCATGATTACTTTCTAAACATATTCAGAATTATCTTCTACAACTGATGCATGATTGAAGCTTAGGGAACATTTCAGTGCAGTGTTTCTACCCAAGGGTAGACATACAAATAACCCTAAAATCTATAGAGCAGTTAGTCTTATTTGCAATTTTTGGAGCATCTTGTGATAGATCTCATAAATAAAGAGACTTTGAAAAGAGTAGATTCTGTCAACTGAATCTAGTAGACTTCTTTGAGGGGACAGCAGAAGCACTGAGTAATGACCCATCAGTGCATAAAGGTTTCCTGGATCTAGCAAAGGTCTCTGATAATATATCATACTCTGGTATTATTGAGAAGCTTGCCTGCTTGAATATTAAACTCCATGTAACTTAATATAGGATTGCTGATATAGTTTCCTCAAAAAGACATGCTAATTAAGGTGTCCAACATGGTCCCATATTTCACCTCTTCTTCACTGACATATTCTTTTCTTACATTAAACCTGACTTCAGGGGTATAACTATGGATGACAAAGTTTGCTGCTAACTATAAACTCTAAGTTGTAATTAACTCTCCAAATGATACACATATCCCACAATATTGTCTAAACTTCAATAGCACCTGGTGTCATGACCACATGCTCAAACTCAGTGATCTACCACATAAAAGATACCCACTCAAAGTCAATGCAAATGTTACAAACATTTGTGGTTAATAAACTGTCATTTGTACACCATGCATCATCTATTATTTGGAAAATCATTCTACCCAGGCCCAATTAATTAATAAAGGCATATCCACCAGATCCAAGTAAGTTACTCCCAACTCAGCATTAGTCGGGCCTATAACAGAATTATCATGCAACTGTCAAAACATATTTCCCAACTAGAAAGACTACTTCCTAACCAAGATATTCCGGATATTATCTCCTTAAGTTAAACAACCTATGAGCCCTGTCATTTGACTAGTATAGGCTCTTGCATGGTGACCTGTGGATTAACCTCTTATACTTCCATAGAACGGTAATAGCACCAACATCCACCTGAAGGACCTAAAATGATAACGCCAGATAAACAAGATATGTCGTCATGACAGATGCATTTCCCAAAGGAACCTCAATCTTTGGAACATCTTCTGCATCAAACAAAGTAAAGTCCAAGCTCCTTTTAACACCAATCTTGATATCAGGATGGGTATCTCTAAATTCTCCCCTGGGCTGTGTATTCAGGTCCATACAGTTAGAGGAAACAAACAGATGGGCTTGCATTGGCTGGTCTCCTAATGGACTACTGCAATGAATGTCCAGTAATAACTTATTAACCTATAAACTACAATACCAACACAAAGGAATGTACTGTTTGCACACTCTGGTCTAACTTAAGACTGATCATCTTCCATCTTTAGGAGTCATCTTTCAGGCTACTTTGTCAACTTCTTATAGACCTCCTCAATTGAATTACCCAGCTATATACCTAAATAGTCAATATATTCATCATTCAATAAATAGTTATGTTTCTTCTTCTTGAATCTCTCCAGTGGAATGTAACTGGTCAACAACAGTCCATGTTTTTTATTGTTTACCTTATAACCAGGCACTTCAGCAAATTTATCCAACATCTGAAATACCTTACTAAATTTCTTCTCTGGGTCAGTCAAACAAATAAATACTTTGGAAGCAAATAATGATGTTTTAAACTCTTCGGCTGACAATCTGTACCCTTTGAATCTGATCACCTCACTAATGCAGCCAGGGTTTCCCAATATTATACAAGTAATATTGGTTACTACAAGTACCCTTGTCTGGTTCCCTCACATATTATTAAAGCAAGAGATACACCTAAATGTATTTTAACTTTGACCTTTGGCTTATCATACACTACCATCAGTACTCCCAAAAATTCATTTGTAAATCTAAAAATCAGTAACATTTACATCAGATAATATCATTCAAGTTTGTATAATGCCCTCACTACAACAAAACTCACTACAGCTAAGTGATCAAGGATCTTACTCTTCCTGTGCCCATTTCAGCAGCACAGCCATCTTCACTATACTATCAAAAGTTCGTCTCCTGGCAACCACACTGATCTGAGTGTATCAGTCTTGGTACTAGCCTGGACACCATCTTGACCAGTAATGTTGGTACAAGCGTATATCCATATTTAGGGCAGATACTGGTCCAGATAATGGGGGAGGTCTCTTCTTTCCTTATCATAGGAGTCAGTGACTGCAGATCTACTCCATGACTATGTATTTACTTTGTATGCAATAGCAAAAAGAAATAATAGCTCTTATCTCTTCAGACAGAAAACTTTAAAATCTGATTGGCAAACCAAAGCCACCTGGAGTATCCTTCAAGCCTGTCTTTTAAACACCTCTTCCAACGTTTCTGGTACCATCAGATTCCCAGCTGTTCACTCATAAGCCTTTATAGCTCTAAACTTTACAAAAACTCCATATTTTATGTTCATTCTCACCACAATGTTTTGACCTTTGTATACCGTTTTCATAGTATTGACTAAAATACTGGAATATCAACTCCAAGGCTCTACTAGAAAGCTGTCCATCTTCATTGTTTATATCTGCTATGATTATTTGCCCCCCTCTGTTGACCAAGGTAAACTGACCCTGCTTTTTAATAGCAGTTTTGACATAAAGACACAATCTTCTTATTTTTCAGTCCTTCTGCATTTCATCTTACCTTTTTACTTCCATTTTAATTGAATTTTGAGCCTCTAAAAACTAATTTTGCAGTATACCTGGAATGCACTGCCTTCTAACATAATATCGTCTAATGCCTTGTCTCATTAAAAAAATATATATACTAAAAACTCACTTATCTAAAACATGGCTATGCTCATGTACTGCTCCTGGTTAAACTTGCTTTTTTCTCAAAAAATGTTTTATTGAAAAATATGAATTTGATAACATAACAGTGATAACCATAACAATGAACTTTACATTGTTAAATATAAAAGGAATATTTCATTAATAACACAAAAACAGTAACATTAACTATTTACAAGGTGTCTACATGAATAAGAAAAATGTCAGTAATGAACTTTGTATTAATTATTATTTTTGGTTTATAAATTCTTAATGATTGTTTGTTTAATAAATTCTTAAGTTTGAAACTTTCTTTCCTCTGAAACTTATATTTCGTCTTTCAAAAATGTAAAATTGTATTCAAAGTTTGTAGATAAGCAATTAGCGCTAGTAAGGAAAAGTTCTACCTATCCTTTTAAGTCTTGTAAATGATACCCATTAATTTCTAATCTATTTATGCCCTAGCACTCCCTTGCCTTGATTCTGTAAATAACCTTATTATACTCTTTTTGTATACTTTTCTCTGTGATATAAAATGTACTTGTACATTGTCAATGTGTACTCAGGATGTTTACTATATGTTGAACTTGTATGTCTTTTGTGGAGCTTTTCTCCTCGGGTCTTCACTGAAAAAGGGCATGTGTCCAGTTGGACTTTCCCAGTAATCAAATGTAAAATAAAATAAAATAATAGAAATACTAATTTCTCCTCGATTTCATCTTTTTATTATACTTGCTGTTCATTCATGCCAAATATAGACATATTTAAAAACATAACTTTACTGTAAATTGATACCATTGTATAAAAACATTTGACGATTATGCTCAATCATATTTAAAGTTGACTTTATTAACTTCTGGCAACATTTATTAAAGGTAAAATTTTTAAAAGTGTCCCTAAATTGGAAGTTACTACCCTTCAAGCAATATACTCCTTTAAGGTATGAACTCATATTAAAGTTGAGTGCACCTTGATTTCAATCACTAAACTAACATGTTTAATTTATATCTGTATCTAGATATATATATATATATGTGTGTGTGTGTGTGTGTGTGTGTGTGTGTGTGTGGATATATATATATATATATATATATATATATATATATATATATATATATATATATATATATATATATATATATATATATATATAGAGAGTGGATATAAAAAGTTTACACACCCCTGTTAAAATGCCAGGTTTTTGTGATATAAAAAAATAAGAAATGAGACCACAATAAATCATTTCAAAACATTTCTCACCTTTAATGTGACCTATAGCCTGTACAATTCAATTGAAAAACAAACAAATCTGTTAGGGGAAAAAAATATAAACAATAAAAAAGTACAATAAGCTGGTTGCATAAGTGTGCACACCCTTAAATTAATACTTTGTTGAAGCACGTTTTAATTTATTTACAGCATTCAGTCTTCTTGGGTAGGAGTCTATCAGCATGACACATCTTGACTTGGCAATATTTGCCCACTCTTCCTCGGAAAAGCACACCAAATCTGTCAGATTGCAAGGGTATCTCTTGTGTACGCCCTCTTCAGGTCACCCCACAGATTTTCTATTGGATTTAGGTCTGGGCTCTGGCTGGGACATTCTAAAACTTTAATTTCTTCTGGTTGATTTAGATGTATGCTTGGGATCATTGTTGTGTTGAAAGGTAAAATTCCTCTTCATCTTCATCTTTCTAGCAGATGCCTGAAGGCTTTGGGCCAAAAGTGACTGGTATTTGGAACTATTCATAATTCCCTCCAACTTGACTAAAATCCCAGTTCCAGCTGAAGAACAGCAACCCCAAAGCATGGTACTGCCACCACCATGCTTTACTGTGGGGATGGTGTCCTTTTGGTGATGCAAAGTGATGTTTTTGTACCAAACGTACCTTTTGGAATTGTGGCCAGAAAGTTCAACCTTGGTCTCGTCAGACCATAACACATTTTCCAACATTCTTTTGGGAGACTTGATATATTGTTTTGCAAATTTTAGCCAGGCCTGGATGTCTTTCTGTGTAAGAAAAGGCTTCCGTCTTGCAACACTACCCCATAGTCCAGATATATGGAGAATACGGGCTGTTGTTGTCACATGTAGTACACAACCAGCACTTGCCAGAAATTCCTGCAGCTCCTTCAGTGTTGCTGTAGGTCTCTTGGCAGCCACTCTGACCAATTTTCATCTTGTCTTTTTAACAGTTTTGGAGGGATGTCCAGTTTTTTGCAACATCACTGTTATCCCATATTTTCTCCACTTTTTGATGACTGTCTTCACTGTGTTCCATGGTATATCCAATGCTATGGAAATTTTTTGTACCCTTCTCCTGACTGATACCTTTCAACAATGAGATCCCTTTGATGCTTTGTAAGCTCTCTGTGAACCATGGCTTTTGCTGTAGCAGGCAACTGAGTAAATATCAGGAAACTCCTACTAGGACAGCTGAACTTTATTTTGGGTTAATCAGAGTCTCTTTAATTGATGGTGTACCCAAGAAGACTGAATGCTGTAATTAAATCAAAAGGCACTTCAACAAAGTATTAGTGTAAGGGTGTGCACACTTATGCAACCAGCTTATTGTACATTTTTTTTTTTTTTTAATATATTTTTCCCTAACAGATTTGTTTGGTTTTCAATTGAATTGTACATGTTATCGGTCACATTAAAGGTGGGAAAGTTTTGAAATGATTTATTGTTGTTTCATTTTTTTTTATATCACAAAACCTAGCATTTTAATAAGGGTGTGTGCGCTTTTTATATCCAGTGTGTGTGTGTGTGTGTGTGTGTGTGTATGCGCACACACACACACACACACACACACACACACACACACACACACATATATATATATATATATATATATATATACACACACACACACACACACACACACACACACACACATATATATATATATATATATATATATATATATATATATATATATATATATATATATATATATATACACACACACACACACACACATATATATATATATATATATATATATATATATGTATGTATTGCCTACATGAGACCCCCTCTTACATCTACTCAGAGTGTGAATACTACATAATTTAATATCGGGCATCACCTTTCTTGGACTACATCTCCTTCTTGGTTCTCCTCTTTCCTTTTTATCATACTTTATGTCTTTCTTCCTGCGCCCCATATTCATGCAGAGTCTGCCAGCGTCTCTGTTTCTCCTCAAGACTTATTTTGAAAAAGCTGGGGCTGGTTGCACAACCAAGGTTGTCCTGGGGGCATTGGCGGTCACTACCAGTTCTGCGTTTACTCTTGAGCTTACCTCATTACTCCCTTCTGTCCAAGGGGCAGGCATGCAGTAGCAGCATGTAGTGTATCATCCCACCTCTGCTGCAGTTCAGCTATGCCCACCACACTTTTCACTCATTGGACTACTGCCCCACAGTGTCATATCCCTAATCCCCACCAGTGATCACCACAGGTAAAGCCCCTGTAACTACACCTACCCCCACCCATATGGATACAGACAATGCTCTCCTGCTGTTCTAAACCACACGATTCACTAAATGAACCTGGGTCAGCTGGGATGCAGTCATAGCTTTATCTCTTTACACCACCAAAGTGGCGTGGGTCCTCATCTTTCCTTTGTATTGCTAGTATCTACATTCTAATCCCCCATATGCATTGCAATCAGTTCCTGAAATTCAGTCATTTTACTCATCATATTTTGAATATAACCACTAAATAATGTCAATGGTGTTGCATCCAAATAACCTTTTCCTGCTATATAAACTGTATTAACATATACTGTTAAAAACACAAATGCAAGTGGATATCTGACCAAAATTAATAACATGAAACTACTATTCCATGATTCCTAAAAGTAAGGCACCATTCTCCATGACCAGTGCTATGGAATCAATGCAAGGTGACCACTGTCCTCTAAATGTCTTTTTTTCTAATGTTACTGCCTATGATCCCAACTTTCTCAACTATGCAGAATCAGATACCCTATTCTTTTATTTGAATGTGTGAAATCATTATATTACATCATAATCATCTCTCCTATCACCATTTTACCTCTAATCTTCTATAATCTTTGCAGAAGCATGTGTGTTCATTTTTTGTTACAAATTAACTTCTATCCACACTATATCATTGTTCAAAGAAATTACTCAAGCCAAAAAACAAAATAATATCAATCTGCAAGCCAAACTAGATGCAACATATAACATTTTAGAATAATGTACTGTATGCAGAAGCATTGCTGGTTCAGCCAGCACCCTGGGGCGGTACTGTGCACCAGTGGCTACCCCCTCAGCACTTAAACAGCAAAAAAAAAAAAAACACACATCATTGCAAAATGCCAATTGTTACATTGTAACTGATAGGAAAATTACAATTAGATCTACACCCTCCAGCCCAGCTCTTCCACTGAGGAGCAAAGAAATGGACATTTCTTCTACTGGCACACCAGTCAGGTGGCCAGATGCCCTGCTGCATGAAACCCGGCCATTCAGGTGTTGTTTTTGTGTCCTGCTCCCAACTTTCCTTCAACATGTTCAAGCAAAAAACAAAAAAATATTTTCTTCTTTGAAACTGTAGCAAACTGTTTGCTCCAAATGTAACACACATTTGCTACAATTTATACCCTGCCTGCACAGAGCATTATAGTTAAAAACAATTCTTCTTCCTTTTTTTAAACTGTAGCAAATACAATACCACCTTTTAAAAGCTGATACTGCATTAAAGAGAGAGAGAGATTTGGATTGGCTGATTACACCACATTGTGCCAGGGCAGATTCCCCTCTCACCCCACCCTAGGTTCTCTACTGATTGTATGATATGCAATTAACTTTACAGACAAGCTTTGTCTACAAGGTTATACAAAGCCAAAGGCTTGTAAAATGACATTAGTTCTGAGAAGGACTTTTGGTCAGCATTATGTTAAATGCTTCATGTTTAGTGATTGCTTTCTAGCTTAGTTATGTGTTAGAGCTGGTAGAACTTGCTGTATTTTGCATGCTACTGTTAACATGGGGTCAAAAAACTCTCCAGTAGCACTTCAGAATTAAGTTCAATCCACTTTTGTTTAAGAAGCACACAGATTTTATTTTCAACAGAAGATGCATGCGTGACTGGTTACATTCTTCATTAAACAAAGATAACTCCAATTGCTATTTTTCATACATCCTTTTAAATCCAAACTAAACAAAAAACCTGTAGTACAGAGAAATAACACTCAAGCTATTATGCACCATTTATTGTAATCCAAACAAAGTTAACCGCTTTCATTCTGTTTATTAAGGAACTTCCTCAAAACTACTGACAAAACATTTACTGTTTAAATATACACAACTAAGTTCATGTGATTAACAATATCCAATAAAATTCCACCAATTAAAAACTTATTAATTCTAAGCAATTTACTTGTTAAAACCACTTGTGCATTATAATACTTTAATTTCAAAACAGGGTTTATGGAGACTGAATCATTTAAATCTGGGAAACTTGTGGCATCACTTTTGATTTGCCACACCAATTCAGCTTTCAAAAGATGGTCATCCATAATATAGCCTCTCAGATCACTATTAACTTGCTCTACTATGACAAATTTACATTTGTGATCGTCAAACAATTGAATATGTCTGAATAAAGCATTTGTTGTTTTACCATTTCTTATATCCAAGATGTGTTCTTAAATCCTGTTTCTCAGTTGTCTGTTTGTCTTTCCAATATAAAATGCTGGACAAGACTCACTTGTTTAGAACTGCATGTGTAACACCTATTGATCTTGTATACCTTATCCCTGATTTTAAAACTACTGGTATTTTTTAACATGCGGACACTGTTCACAAAATACACATCCGAACATCCCCTTTGTTTTATTACCAGAGTTACTTGTCCAATCAGCCTTCACTTTACCACATTCTAACCAATCCTTGAAAGAGCAGCCCCTTCTAAAATAAAGGGATGGTCTTTCACCAATTTTATTAAATACGAAACTATCCATCCTGAAACTGTTCCAACTGCGTATCACACAATCTCTGATCACTTTATTGTCCACAGTTTATGGATTAATAAACAATGTATTAGTGTTACTATGAAAATGATTTCTAGAACTACAAATCAGATGTGTATTTTTGTCATCGAGCCCTCCTACTTTCAAAATGGGAACTTATCTTTACTCACCATTCTTAAGCATAAGGTTTTCTGACTTTCATAATGGTCAAGCCATAAAATCTCCCAAACCTCTTGTTTTGATCTTTTTAAATTGTTTTATGATGTTTTTGTATGTCACAATATAAACTATTTCAATCACTTCAGTCTCCATGAGCATAGGAGACAGAAGGTACCTTCCTCTTGAGGCTATCCTTTTATTGTACCTCTCCTTGAATAGCAGGTCTTTTTTCTGCAGGCATAGCCATCAATGGATGAAAAGACTGAGTACAAATAAATAAAA
The DNA here is from genome assembly GCF_019279795.1 of Protopterus annectens. NCBI lineage: Eukaryota > Metazoa > Chordata > Ceratodontiformes > Protopteridae > Protopterus > Protopterus annectens. The sequence continues at coordinate 1,840,734,018 of NC_056733.1, read as the reverse complement.
AATAAAATGCACATCAGAGCATATAGAAAGCTATGGTTTCTTGAAAAATCTGAAGAGTGAGGTAAAATGTCAGAAAAAGAATGAAAAAGTAATTTTGCATGTTATGTAGAGCCCAAGATGGGGAAAAACAGAGGGAAGCACAGGAGGATATAAATGTGTGTGTGTGGGGTGGGGGGGTGAAACAGTAGGCAGTGCCTGGAACACCACACTGCCTAGGAACCATTTCAACTAAGTCCTGCCCTGTACATAGAGTTGTTTCAATGTATCATTGTTGCAACTAATTTCCAGTAACTGTGAATGACCCTTTGTGAGATGGGCCAACATAGTATGGCACACATACTTGCCGTAATATAAGAACTTTGTAGCTAAAGGTCAGTCTGTGCATACTACTCCTAAAACTTTCCAGCATGAACTAAAGGGTTGATTAGAAGGGGGTGGCAATGATTGGGTGCTACTTAGATTGAAAGTACCTAGGAGACCCCCAACTTGACATTTGCCCTAAAATGCTAGCACTAGCCGTTTCTTCAGGACATTTCTGTAGTTGGGGGAGTAACTTTATTTATGTATTAATTAAGAATAACGCATTTAAATCCATATACTGCATTATCTTCCATCCCAATGATGCATATAGTGCTAAGATTCATTAATTCTTTGATTCTTTTATTACAGTTCAGGGATGAAATAAGTTGCAGCCTCTCCCAGCAGTCAGTAGGAACATGGAGATGATGCCAACCAATAAAATGATGCATGCACAGACACACACACACACACACACACACACACACACACACACACACACACACTGTTTGTTACTGTGTTACTGCAAAAAAAACAAACCATGACAGATATATATATATATATATATAAATTTGAGCAACTTGGACCAGGCAGCAAAATTACATCTGAACTAAATATGCTCAAAAGAAGGCTTCCCAGCTAAGAACCAATGTAGAAATACAAGCACTGTGCAAGGGCAGTATTAACCATTAACTGTATTGCAAACAATCCTGCTAAAGAAGAAAATAGTTCAAGAGTATGAGCAACAGTATTCCAGAAATATTAATTATGATAGCAACAGTAGTCAACGTGACAAAAACAAGGCTGCGAAAGAAATGAAGCTGGAGAATATGACAGTGCTCACATCATCACATTTATATATATATATATACTCCTGCCGTACACATTTCATACAATTCTCATCTATATAACTAACTAAAATGCAAAGTTTTCAAATCGGTAGCATTTAAAAAGCATAGATTACCTATAACTCGCATCATTCATGTGCTATTTAACACATAAGAATGTATTAGGTAGTTCAATAGATCTGGAGAAAAAAAACTTGTTAGTAGTACTGTTTTGAAAATCAAAACAGAAGTCCTATTATGACTGTTTTTAGTTGATGAACATTTTAAGTGTTTCTCCACCTTCTTCCCATAGCCTTAGTTAGTTTCACAGGAAGAATATATCATTTTCAATTGTAATAAAGTGCTAAATTGCTATAGTTCCATAGCTGTTACACAAAAGTGTTAACCACAGTAATTAATGCATACTTAAATGTATGCTAATTAATGCAGAGTAGATGAGTGTCACTTCTATGCAAAATCATGCATTTAATTTTGACTCTGAAAATGTCAAGTTTTACTTTACTTAATGCATACATAATTAATGCTTGCCATAACCATAAAAGCTCTGGACTGAAGGCAAATAATGCTGTATACATCTTTAAGCAAAATTAAAGCTTATGTAAGCATTTTGCAAGAATGTTAAAGAATTCTAAGCAGAAGTAATAGGATCAATAAGCCCACAAATCTTCCATTATTTATTTCTGAGTGAGTTAGGTAGGTAAGTATGCTGATCTAGTCATCTTCTCTCAGTCATAATTTGAGCCTGAAGAGAAAAGCACAAGAAGATTATATATTAATATAAGGCAGAATGTTTGAGATGCAGTGAATGGCTACACAATAATCACATGGCCAAGTCCACAGTTAGTTATATACAACACTGATTACTCTAAAACACACAGAAATAAAATGATATACATATATAAGTATTTATTTATCTTATATAATAAATAAGTGCATGAAAAGATACATTTTCAGACTTGCCCTTGGCCAAAGGCACTAACAAAGCTGATTGATACAACAGGTTATGCTTCAAGTTGACAAAGCACAGGCATAATATTAGTACAACACAAGCGCAAAGCATTTAAAGTGTGACAAGACAGGATATATTTGCTTGAGTTACAAAATAGCTAGGATTGAAATAGTGATGTATTACGTAACTATAGAAGTACACCATTTTCTCCAGCCTTGTTAAAGAACATCATATATACATACATGGGTCTACTTTAGTAGACCGAAATTCCATTTAACAGAATATTACTTAACTGAGACAACAACACCAAAACCTTAATTTCAATGAACGTTTACATCACTGGAATTTTAATCCGGGAAAGGAGGCAGTTGGCCAACATGAGGAAATTTGCCCTTTTCCACACTATAGTGCAATCTTAGAGATGGTATATTTAGTTAGGGGGTGTTTGTCATGCTTCGGTGTGTTTGTTTTTTAATACTGGACATCTGCCTCCCTTCCTGGATTAAAATTCCAGTGATGTGAACATTCATTGAAATAAGGTATTGGTGCTGTCATCTCGGTTAAGTAAGATTAGATTAAATGGAATTTCAATTTACTGAAGTAGATCCATATGTACATATAATCACATGCACACACACACACACACACACACACACACACACACACACACACACACACACACACACACACACACACACACACACACACACACACACACACACACACACACGTGCACACACACACACACACACACGCATACATATACATAGGGATACATGACGTATAATATGAAAACTAACTCTTACTATAACTCAAACTCGCAAACACACATATACTATTACCCTTTAATGACAAAACTTTCACCACATCCAAAATTTTTAGTATTTACTTACCTGATAATACCCACACTACATCATTCAACAACTCTCATATTTGCTCAGTACAACAGTCGATAAAAATTACTTTCAAAAGTTACTTTAAAACTCTCCACACACAGTGAAACTAACATTCAGCAAAACATGTTCCAGTATCTATATCTATGTATGTGTGTGTGTGTGTGTGTGTGTGTGTGTGTGTATGTGTGCAAGAGTGCATGTGTGTGCGTGTATATACAGTGTGTGTGTGTGTGTGTGTGTGTGTGTATATATGTATATATATATATATATATATATATATATATATATATATATATATATATATATATATATATATATATATATATATATATATATATATATATATATATATATATCCATATATGGGTCTATGTTCATTTATCGAATTTACACTATGTCGAATCCCGTTTACTTGAGCACACTTTTTCGAACACACACAGCATCGAAAAAACAAACCAACGAATCTCATATTATCAAAAGTGAACTTATCGGATGTAGACACACCCCAGTGTAACCATAAACAAGTGTAACATTACACAACAAACTTTATTCCAGAAAACACAAACATGAAAAATCCATCCTCTGTGCTCAGATAAAGTCACCAACCATTTCCAAAAGTAATTTACTACTCTAATTTACATCTTTAACAAGTGTGCGATCACTGTAACATATTGCAAATTAGAGTATTCTTCCCTGTGACTGAAAATCATGTGAAATTGCTGTTCACGGTGTAATAAACTCCTCTTCTTTGGAGAAGGAGGACAAGCTGTACACATTCTCAGCTGAACCTCTTCAACACGATTTTGTTTTCTTACAATAACATTAAGTACAGTATGAATATCTGACACATGCTTACCAGTTAAGCATTTAAAACAATGATGCCAAGCCTCAATAGCATTTTGGGTCCTTGGCTAACATAAATCATTAAGTACTGAAATATTCCAGAATTGCACAGGAAACAAGGGAGGAAATCTTATCTTATTACTAGATCTAGTTGAAAATGACCGTGGTTTACCCAGTAAGTACCATTCAGTGAAGTATTTCAGCACTTCTGTACTTTCATGTGGAAAACATACTCTGCAATGTGGTTTTGATTTTTTAGAGGCCTCTTGTAGAGCCGCAGTTACAGGTTCTGTGATTCGAAGACATGCTTGGTTAAAAGATTTACCTGATCTAAAAGAGTGACTTTCTACCAGATATAAGTATTTTTTGTGGCTTTCCCACAGTTATTAAGCTAGCGACTGCATTTCGCCTGTTTTACTGCTACTTTAAGTGATTTCTGCATTTTACACTGTTTATTGCACTTTAAGTTACTAATTGTTGCAAATTGTTTCTGTAGGCTACACACTAAAGTGTGCTAGCTGATTTACAGCATTTATAGCATTTACTGTCTGTTTTTTTCCTTGTCTCTGTAATAAAACAAAAAATCTCTTGTTTTCCCTCCTTACTGAACTAGAGTAGTCCAGTTTCAGAGTTGCTGATCCCTGGGCTTTGTTTTTAGTTCCTGTTACTGATCCATTGCCTTATTAGGGAGGAGGGAAGTTTCTTTGCTTACCAGTGGGAGTGGGAAGCACTGAGCAGCCTTTCTGTCCGATTTGGTGAAGTTTCAGCCAGAAACTAGTAGTCCATTGGTCGTTTTGGGCCAATTCCTAGCTCCTTTCAGCCCCCTGCTATAAAACACGCTAAACACGCGTTTTCCAGCTTGTACCAACTCAGCACAGATCCTCGTGGTGGCCTGCAGAGTGATCCAAGCAGCAGAGAGCTAAAAGAGTGACTTTCTACCAGATATAAGTATTTTTGTGGCTTTCCCATTGTTATTTAAGCTAGTGACTGCATTTCGCCTGTTTTACTGCTACTTTAAGTGATTTCTGCATTTTACACTGTTTATTGCACTTTAAGTTACTAATTGTTGCAAATTGTTTCTGTAGGCTACACACTAAAGTGCTAGCCGATTTACAGCATTTATAGCATTTACTGTCTGTTTTTTCCTTGTCTCTGTAATAAAACAAAAAATCTCTTGTTTTCCGCCTTACTGAACTAGAGTAGTCCAGTTTCAGAGTTGCTGATCCCTGGGCCTTGTTTTTAGTTCCTGTTACTGACCCATTGCCTTATTAGGGAGGAGGGAAGTTTCTTTGCTTACCAGTGGGAGTGGGAAGCACTGAGCAGCCTTTCTGTCCGATTTGGTGAAGTTTCAGCCAGAAACTAGTAGTCCATTGGTCGTTTTGGGCCAATTCTAGCTCCTTTCAGCCCCTGCTATAAAACACGCTAAACACGCGTTTTCCAGCTTGTACCAACTCAGCACAGATCCTCGTGGTGGCCTGCAGAGTGATCCAAGCAGCAGAGAGCTAAAGGAGTGACTTTCTACCAGATATAAGTACTTTTTGTGGCTTTCCCACTGTTATTTAAGCTAGCGACTGCATTTCGCCTGTTTTATTGCTACTTTAAGTGATTTCTGCATTTTACACTGTTTATTGCACTTTAAGTTACTAATTGTTGCAAATTGTTTCTGTAGGCTACACACTAAAGTGCGCTAGCCGATTTACAGCATTTATAGCATTTACTGTCTGTTTTTCCTTGTCTCTGTAATAAAACAAAAAAAAAAATCTCTTGTTTTCCCGCCTTACTGAACTAGAGTAGTCCAGTTTCAGAGTTGCTGATCCCTGGGCTTTGTTTTTAGTTCCTGTTACTGATCCATTGCCTTATTAGGAAGGAGGGAAGTTTCTTTGCTTACCAGTGGGAGTGGGAAGCACTGAGCTGCCTTTTGTCTGATTTGGTGAAGTTTCAGCCAGAAACTAGTAGTCCATTGGTCGTTTGGGCCAATTCCTAGCTCCTTCAGCCCCTGCTATAAAACACGCTAAACGCGTGAAGCTGATGAAGCCAGAGTTACCACTGTTGCACACAAGAGCAGCGGCGGTTAAACAAAGTTAAACTATTTGGGCCATCTAAATTCCACTCTTCCAATTTTCCCTTAAAACTACCTTCCTCAAGCTGTACTGCTGATCTAACCAGCATATCCTATAACTGAAACGTTCATCTCTACTTGATTCCCAAGTAGACTATTCTCTATCTGTAAAGCCTAGCACTTACTCCTACAGTACTTGCACCTTGATAAAGCACTCTTATTATAGATAGTACCCCACCAGCCTAAAACCCACTTCCGAGTCCTTTGAAAGTCTCTTTATCTACTACTTCTAGTATGTCGAGGGATCAGTTGCTAGTGTCCTCTCCAGCTCAACTGGTGAACCTGGGAATATTGAGGCAATGTTACAACTGCCACATGTACACAGACAATCCTCTCCTTCTCCCACAAAACACAAATACATGCGAGAGATGCAACTATACGGCCAAACTGGAGGCTGAGCTCTCTCAACATAGGACTGGCAAGACCAGACAGGAGGAGAAGGTAACCACACACAATACATACCCAGTCACACATGGTACCATCACAACTTCAAATCATACACATACTCACACAAAGACATACTCGGAGGCTCTGATCAAAAATTTACCAAAACAGCAGAGGCCACCAAAGCAGACACCCAAACAACTACCACCTCACGACCCAACACATGCAACACATAGACCACACAGTCAGAGTGTCAAACAGTCACAGCCCTTAAGGCCAAACAAAATGCCAGACACACTTGTCATTGGTAATTCCATAGTCAGACACACTGACGTCCCGCTCACCAGAATGAGTAAAGAGAAGGTCACAGTAAGCTGCCTGTCGGGCGCTAGAATCCGCCACATAACGCAAGCACTCAGGTCTCTCAACAGCAGGTATAAGTACGACTCAGTCATTGTCCACGCTGGTGTCAACGACCTGAGACGTACCTCCTTGGACTACATGAAAAGGGACATCGAGGAGCTCTCTGATTATGTAGCCCAGGCAGGTATGACCCTGACCTTGAGCAGTATCCTACCTTCACCTAGAATGATGCCACAATACAGTGATAAGATGATCAGCTTTAATAATTGGCTTAAATTCTGGTGTCATTCAAAGGGGATCCAATGTCTGTCTGCCTGGGATGACATGCTGGACAAGCCACGCTGCTTCAAGGGACGGCTTGCACCTGTCACCCTGGGCTTCCGGATATTGGCAAAGGCTCTTGCCACCCCCATAGTGCCGTTTTTAGGCAAGGCTCAAATTCTAAACCTACCACCCTAGAACACCAAAAAGGAAAAAAAACTAAGGGTAATGCTGCTTCAATGCCAGAAGTCTCAATCTCAAGATGCACGCACTCGAGGCCCTTCTCAATATGGAGAACATCGATGTCTGTGCTGTGACAGAAACCTGGTTCAAGGCTCCTGAGAGCACCCCAGCACTAACAGGTTTTACCTCATATCATGCATTCCGGCCCCAAAATCCGGACAACACCAAGAAAGGAGGGGGGGTGTCCATATTCATAAAGGACAACCACACCTCAAGGTTGGTGGCAACGCACGATGCATCGGAGACCATCCAGGTGCAATTAACCATAGGCAAGACTGCTCTGCAATTTGTAGCATGTTACAGGCCACCCTCTCAAACTCAGGAACCTCACATGGCCTTCCTGAAAACATTGGAGGGGATAAATGTATCTCCAAACACCATCATACTAGGTGACTTCAACTACCCTAATATAGACTGGGAACACTACTCAAGCCCGAACACTCTAACCCAAAGATTCCTGGAGTTCATAAACTCAAATGCCATGGAACAACTAGTCACCATCCCCACAAGAGGAGAAAACATACTTGATCTCATCATCACGAACATGGGATCAAAATGTTCAACACCGAAGTATACCCCTCACTGGTGAGATCAGATCATAAACTAATCTCGCTGGAGGTCCTCATCCCGCCCCACCTGAAACAAAAAGACCACAGTGAAAAACTTCTCAAAAGCCGATTTCACACTTCTAAAAACTAGTGTGGTCTCCTTTAAGGCCCCTGAGCCAGTGGTAAACATTACTCAAACCGCTGAATCACTTACAAATGCCTTCTACCAGCACCTACAGGACTGCATGGATCAGGCAATCCCAAACAAAACTAAGACTCTCTGTACCAAAGGCAAGCGTCCAGTCTGGTGGACCCCAGCCATAAACAAGCTCTACAACAAAAGGAGGAAGCTACTACAAGATAGAGCAAAATCCTTGAAAGGTAAGACACCTTTGATCATTATAAGTAAAAACTAAGAGCTCTCATAAAATCATCCAAGGCAAATTTTGAGAGAAAAATCGCCAAGGACTCTAAAGAGAATCATAAGGCCTTCTTTAGCTATGTTAGAAACCTAGGAGGAAACTCCCAGATATGCTCAGAATTAGTTCAAAATGATGTGAAAATTACTGAACCTACACACATTGCCAACATACTGGCTGACAGGTTCAGTGCAAACTTCCCCTCCCCAAAAGGAGAGATATCTATTCCAGAGGATTGTAGCCCCCAAACATCTCCAACGCCCAGGTGAGAACTGCCCTCACTAAGGCAAAAAACACAGCATCCATGGGACTGGATGGTGCCCCCAGCTGTGTGCTTCATGAACTCAACGAGGAATTAAACCCACAGTTAGGACAGCTGTTTAATCTTAGCCTCACCTCAGGATACGTACCCAAGGAGTGGCGCACAGCGACTGAGGTCCCACTTCATAAGGGCGGTGCCTCCACAGACCCTGGAAATTACCGCCCCATTAGCTTGACAAGCCTTATCTGCAAAGCCATGGAGAGGATCATAATGGAACTCATAAATAAAGACATAGGGAACTTGCAGACTTTGGATCCAACCCAGTTTGGCTTTGTCAAAGGCAGATCCTGCCTCTTAAACTTGGTTGACTTTTTCGAGACAGTTACCAAGGCCATTGATAAGGGAAAGGCAGTCCATACAGCCTACCTCGACCTGGCAAAGGCCTTCGACACAATACCCCACTCAGGTATCATCGAAAAACTCATCAGCTTGAATGTAAACCCATACATCACAAGATGGGTTGCAAACTGGCTAAGTGACAGAACCCACAGGGTCAGAGTTGCTGGAGCCATGTCAGACTCAAAGCCTGTCACAAGTGGTGTCCCACAGGGCTCAGTCCTGGGTCCACTCTTGTTCGGCATCTACTTTTCTGAAGTACAAGCAAACACAGGAGGGTTATGGCTGACAAAGTTTGCAGATGACTGCAAACTGGGCGCCATAGTCGAAAACACATCTGACACAGATATCCTCCAGAAGGGCCTCACAGAAACGGATAACTGGTGCCAGAGCCATGGCCTGAAGTTAAACGCCAAAAAATGCATAGTCATACCCTTCGGGAAAAACAAGGTTACCCCTAGCTACCATATAGGTGGCAATCCACTGAGCACAGAAAAAGTCATCAGAGATCTGGGGACCCAGGTTGACAGTAGCCTTTCGTTTGACACTCATGTTGCTAAAGTAGTTAGGAAAACCTTCTATATCACCCACCTGATCATGAAGGGATTCACATCTAGATCAAGGGAGGTCATTGTCCACCTGTACTCATCACTCATTAGACCTATGATTGAGTACAATGCCCCGTTTGGAATGTATCTGACCAGACACCTGCTGCAGCTTGAAAGGCCCCAAAAGTTCCTCACCAAAAGATAAAGGGTCTCAAAAATATGTCTTATGCTGCCCGACTGAAAGAACTCCAGCTCTATTCAGTCTCATACCGCTTGCTCAGAGGTGACCTGTGCCTGACATATAAGGCCATGTCAAACCCAGATTTGATGAATATGCTTCACCTCAAAAATCTAGATCCCTCAGAACCACAAGGGCGGAGACTTAAACCTTGACACGGTTATAAATAGAACGTGCTGGAGGGACAGATTCATCACCCAGAGACTCCTATGCTGTGGAACAAAATCCCGGTACATGTGAGGCAGAGCACCTCTCTGGCCTTGTTCAAGAGGAATCTTGACCAATGGATGGGAGATTGCAGATATACCCCAGGGATTACTTCAGTGTCACTGCTTGACAGAGGCACAGCAAAATGATAGGCATAGTTTTTATTCAAACTAAAGGGGTGGTGAAAGCCACATAACTATGGGCTAGGCTTCTAAATGCCCTTGGGCAGATAGCCTAGTATGAACCTATGAACCTATGAACTTATGTTAAAGTAAAATTATTGGATGCTCCTTTACAGCATGATACCTTGTTTGGTGTTAGGGCAGAAGAGGTGTTAAAGAGAATGGAGGATAAAGCTAAATCTATGCAAACAGTCAAGGATTTCTTACAGGTACAGCCACCTCGATTTAGCAGAAATTGGCCAACAAAGAATTGGTCCTTTCCAGTGTCAGACAGGCCACAGTGAGGCAGATACAGACGCACAAGAGGCAGATCTCAACCACAAGGCTCTAACAGACAACGACAGTGGGACACCTCAACCCCAAAAGGAGGTCAGGACAAGTCTCAACCTTAAAGGAAACAGTCCCAATGACTTCCTTCTTTGTACGCCAAGCACTTCCGTTTTGGCAGCCCCCTTAGTGGGAAAACTAGCACTTTTTTCTCAAAATTGGCAAACAATCACCCAAGACAAATGGGTTCTGAATATTGTGTCTCAAGGTTACAGGTTCCACTTTCACACTTTACCAAGGCTAAAAGGAATGCCAGACCTGCCACAAAATCAATGGGCAGAGGCACAAAAACAAATTTCAGCCCTCATGGACATGAGAGCTATTCAAAAAGTACGACAACAGGAACAAGGACAAGGATTTTACTCAAGACTCTTCCTGGTCCCCAGAAAGGACAAGGCCTGGAGGCCCATACTAGACCTTTCAACTCTAAATACTTACCTGGATATTCCAAAATTCAAAATGTTGACACTACTGCAGCTTCTACCCATGCTGGGCAAGAAGGCTTGGCTTGTTACTCTGGACCTCAAAGAGGCATACCTGCATGTCCCTATCAGACAAAATTGCAGAAGATACCTCAGGTTCAAAGCTGGTACAATGCACTACCAATTCTATGCACTGCCCTTTGGCTTATCTACTGTGCCCAGGGTCTTTACAAAGTGCCTGGCACCAGTAATTGCATTTTGCAGACAAAAATGAATTCAAATATATACATACCTGGACGACTGTCTCATTCAAGCAGAGACAAAGGACTTTCTTATAAAGCATCTGGCATTTGTAAAAAGGTTGCTAATTTCTCTAGGGTACACAGTAAATGAAAAGAAGTCACAACTAGTGCCCTCACAACAGATTATATTCCTGGGTGCCAGCTTAAATACAACAGCCCAGATGGCTTATCTCACTCCAGACAAACAAGTTCAACTAACTCAATATTTCCAATTACTGGCAAAAAAGTCCCATCTTCCTGCAAGAAAAATTCTGCAGGCCCTGGGATTCATAGCATCCTGCATACTACTAGTACCATATGCCAGACTGCATATGAGGAAATTACAATGGTACCTAAAAAGTGTTTGGAGTCAACATTCTCACAGTTTAGAAGCAGTAATACCAATGATTCCCTGCTTACAACAGGAGTTTTGATGGTGGGCACAGGCATGTCACCTAAACAAGGGTCAGCCTGTTACTCTACCCACAGCCAGGCAGACTCTAACAACAGATGCTTCGGATTATGCCTGGGGAGCACACATGGCAGGAAAATGCATTCAGGGCAAGTGGACCACAGACCAAATGCATCTTCACATCAATTAAAAAGAGATGTTGGCTGTTCAAAATGCCCTAACAGCTTTCAAGGACCTTATGCATCCAGGACAATTATTATTAAAGACAGACAACACCACAGTAATGTGGTACATAAACAAGCAAGGGGGCACTCATTCTTATCCCCTATGCAGGCAAGCCATGACCTTGTGGAACACAGCTCTAATGTATCAAATTCATCTGCAAGCACAATTCCTGCCAGGAAAGAAAAATACTCTGGCAGACGATCTAAGCAGAAATATTATGGACCCTCACGAATGGAAATTGAATCCACAAATCTTCAGCATGGTAATGCAAAAATGGGGATGCCCAGACATAGATCTTTTTGCCTCCCCACTGAATTGCCAACTACAAAAATTCTGCACAAGGACTTATCACACACAAGCATGGAAAGTGGATGCTCTCTCATTCAGTTAGAAAAACCTAAAAGTTTATGCCTTCCCACCACTGCCTCTCCTTTCAAAGGTACTCCTAAAAGCCAGACAAGAAAAAACACAGATGATCCTGATTGCTCCAGACTGGCCACGCCGGCACTGGTACCCAATCTTAAGGAACTTAACTCAAGGCCCACCATGGATTTTGCCTCAAATTCCACACCTTCTGACTCAACAAAACAATCAGATCCTGCACGGTCAGCTCAAAACTCTAAACCTGGCTGCATGGCAGATTCATTAGTCAAACAGGCAACACCTCTCTCTAAAGCTGTTATGGATGTCATTTTGGAGGACAGGAGACCTGGCACCAGGAAAGCTTACTCAGAAAAATGGAAGAGATTCTGAGCCTGGAACCAGACTCAAAGCCTTGACCCTCTTGTCCCAAACATTCCTCAGATTTTAGAATACTTAACTGAGATACTGGACAAAGGCCTGTCCTTCTCATCAATTAAAATCCACGCCTCTGCCATTTCAGCACATTACAACACGGATTCTCCTTTATTCTCTCATCCCTTGCTAAAGCAGTACCTCAGAGGGGCTAAAAACATAAGACCACCCCGGAGAGCACCAACACCAGCTTCGGACCTCAATTTCATTTTGGAAAAACTGACCCTGCCACCTTTTGAAAATCACGTAAAATTGCTGTTCACGGTGTAATAAACTCCTCTTCTTTGGAGAAGGAGGACAAGCTGTACACATTCTCAGCTGAACCTCTTCAACATGATTTTGTTCTCTTACAATAACATTAAGTACAGTATGAATATTGGACACATGCTTACCAGTTAAGCATTTAAAACAACGATGCCAAGCTGCAATAGCATTTTGGGTCCTTGGCTAACATAAATCATTAAGTACTGAAATATTCCAGAATTGCACAGGAAATATGGGAGGAAATCTTATCTTATTACTAGATATAGTTGAAAATGACCATGGTTTACCCAGTAAGTACCATTCAGTGAAGTATTTCAGCACTTCTGTACCTTCATGTGGAAATGTACTCTTCAGCTCCTGAAGCATGAGTACTTCATTGTCCGGTAAAAATGCTAGAGCAGCCAATTTTTTAATACAAAGCTGAAATGACAGATCAGTATTGTACAACGAAGCAAGACCTAAACTTTGTACTTTCCTCCAAATATTTTTCCCAAAATTAAAGAAACACCCTTTACGTATGACATTACTAACATTCACCGTTATGCATTTTATAGCAGCAACTTTGAAATCACAAAGCAAATAACGTACTTCACATGTCAATTCATGTTCATCTATCAAAGAAAATACACAGTGCTACATGTAATTATAACCTTTAAAACTATCTTTTGACATCAAACAAAAGACTAAAGGAACAGTCTTTCTATATACACCATACTGTATTAAAGCATGAATTGTGTATAATTGACAGCACACTGTTCCTCTAACAAAGTATGTGCCGTCCATTAACGACATATCAGATTGTGTTAAATCTTTCAAATTAGTTTTAGTGGTAAACAAAACCACAACATTTTCATTACTGTTATCTTTCATCATTTTGTAAATAAATGAACCTTCTTTCAATGCATAATCACTCACATCTATGTTTAATAATGTTAGACTCGCTTTCGTAGGTTTAACTTTACATTTCAAGCGAGCCCTTCTAACTTGTTGTAGAAGCGCACATCTGCTAGGGAGACTAGGTGTGTATTCCAAAGAAGTTGACACAATTGCATCATCAACTATGATGCAAGGGGAGTCTCGAGACAAAGTAGCTCTCTGTTTCAAATTTAAACAGACTGAATACTTCTCAACCTGTACAGGATCCCCTCCATAATCATGTTCAACAGACTTTAGTAGCTCCTATCCTGAAGTTACACAAGCAGTTATAGCTCGACCCTTGCACTTATCTGTCAGTTTTCGAGTGCAACACCAATAGTTCTTGACTTTAGTTAATTTTTCTAAATGATAGCTGTAGCTGTTAGATAATGATAGCTAAGACGAGAATCTTTTTACCTCTCTGGGATAATGTAGTGTCATACACTTGGCCAAGTACTTCTGGGGGCAGTAACTCTACATCAGCCATTTTGAGTTTGGGCACAATGTACAACATTTTGAATTTAAACTACTTTATATAGTCTTACAAGCTGTATGATAGGACATTTTGCTTTGTCGATCATTTAAGTTTCGTTGTTTGTTTTTTTGATGCTTGTGCGTTCGACAAAGTGTGCTCGAGTAAACGGGATTCGACATAGTGTAAATTCGATAAATGAACATAGACCCATATATATATATATATATATATATATATATATATATATATATATATATATATACATGTGTGTGTGTGTGTGTATATGTGTGTGTGTTTGTATGTATACTGTTGATGAAACTAAAGAACAAAACTGAAACTATCAAATTAAAACCCTACCCCTGGTCCTAATCCTAACTCTACAAATTACATTACTGAAAAACTTTTCTCTAATATTGACAATATTCAGATGCTGCTAGATCTTGTTTTTTGTTTTGTTTAGCTGGGATTTTCTGACATAGGCCTTTTTCAGAATCAGCAATGTATTCCGTGTTTGGTGATGTAGTTTGGCTGATGATAAGCAAATTGCTATGACCTACAGACATATTGATCTTAAGACTCATTCATATCCGAAACATGACTACAAGCAATGAATGAGGGCAAATCAGTACACACCGCATAGATGTACCCTTCAAAGGTGTACCACACCATCTCACACTCGGGTATTATAGATAAACTGTCCCATCTAAATGTAAATCTCTATGTAACCCATTGGATAGCAAATTAGCTGACAAGTAAAACCCAGGAAACTACAGTGGATGCTCTTGCTCCTCCAAATGTCCTGTCTGTAGTGGTATACTCCAGGGTTTAGTCCTTGGGAGATTCCGCTTTAGCATTTACTTCTCATTGAATAAAAGCAAATATTATGGGTCTATGGCTGACAAAATCTACAGCCAACTGTAAACTCAGTGTAACCATTTAGTCGTAGAGGACACCAGCATCTTCCAAGATGGCTATTCCCAAACAAATAGCTGGTGTCAAAACCCCATACTAATATTAAACACAGATGAATGTATAACCATAACCATTTGCAAGTATGACTTCCCTTGTAACCATGACAACGACAACACACACCTGAATGTTAACCCAGATAAAACAGCTGTTTGATCACCATGTATTCACTATTGTATAGAAACCCTTTTTCATTGCACAGCTTATATGTAAATGTATGACATCCAGCTCCAAATTTGTCATTATACCACTATACTCAGCTCTGATCAGGCAGGCATTGAATATAATGCTCGATTCAGTGTGTGTACCTTTCCAAACATTTATCACAAGTGGAGTGACCACAACGCATACTCACTAAAGAAAATCAAAGGCCTAAATCATAAAACAATATGCAGACAATCTCAAAGCCTTGCTCTATTCTTGGCCTGATACATGTTACTAAAAGGCTACCTCTGCCTCACATATACAGCCACAACAGACACTATTCTTAAAGACCTATTGCACATTCACAAATGAAATGGTAGAGAGAACACCCCTTGTAGGGCTCTCAGTCTCTTTTGTAACATACATAAATGTTGGAGAGAGAGAGATGTACTGCAGAGAATACTACTTCTGTGGAACTATCTTCCACTTCACATAAAGTGAATCACTTTTCTTACCTTTTACAAATATAACTTGAATGAATGGATGGGAAACCAGAAATTCACCCTGTTTTAGCACTCATCTGCTTCATGGAAAAGGACAATAAGTAAGGGTGCCAATATACCCTTGTTCTGCCTGTCTTTAAGTTATTCATATGTAAAATATAAGTGATAAAAAGTGTCATGGGAATGTAAGGCTAGGTTTCTTAAGACCCTCACAGATAAACAGCCTAGTAAGTACCCATGACCCTTTGAACAACACTATTCAGGGGACCAGCACAAATTAAAGTACTCCTCCTGAAAAAAATGTGATCTTGTTATGATTGTGTATGTTGTCTAACACAGATGTTTGTTCATCTCAAAATTAGCAAACTTTGGTGAAGCCTTGTCTCGATTCTGAAGGCAGCCAGGATATTCCTGAAGGAGTGTGGTACCACTATTGGAAGCCTTCAATAGTATTAGTTGACCTGAGCATGCACAGAGACAAAGGTCTGGCAGAAAACTAAGCAATAAGTAGTGGCTTCACAGCTGGGCAAGCAGATACTGGGGTTAGATGGATAATGATGCAATATTTATTTATTTATTTTTATTTATTTTGCATTTGTTTACCAGGGAGGTCTGACTGGACAGAGCTGTCCATTTTCAGTTGAGACCTGGGGAGAAAAGCTCCAGAACAATTGCTAACATACTATGCATAAGATATTTGCATGAACATTGTGTTTAGACATACAGTTATAAAATATAGCAGATAATAACATATGATTGCATAAGATATTTACATGAGCATAGTGGTTTAGACATACAATTAAAAGTATAACAGGTTGTAACAGTATGTTAAGTAGAGATAATTTTGAAAATGTACTGAAGATAAGACAACAAAGGAAAAACTAAAAAATACTAGCCAGATAATCTTGAAGATGAAGATGTAATGAAGATAAGAGAAGGGAGGAAAAACTAAAAATACTAGCCAGTTTGTCAAAGGAGGAGAATATAGACAAGTTCATATGAATTTCATTGACATTTTAAGGGAAAGCTTTTCATCTTATTTTTGGAGAGAGTTAGTAGGTATAGATAGGCTGCTTGCTTCTCTGAGAGGAGAGGGGAAGGTAAGGGCATTAGGTATATCCTCTCATGGCATACCCCTTGCCTAAACATGATGGAGACTGGAGAACAGGAGAGTATCATTAGCCAGGTAATGTGTGTGAATGGGGGTCTGTAGGTGTGTGCTTCACTGCTGATATCTGAATCTCCCCAAGGCAAACCCATCTATAGCTATGGCCAGGCATGTCAGGGGTTATAAAATAACCAAAAAGCAATATGCTCATCACAGTATGGAAATATTTTCATCTTTCACCCACCCCCCCACAATGAAGTATTTCAGACCATAGAAGTGATAACCTGTTCCTTTATGTAGAGCGAGAAAAGGAGATATATCTAGGGCAAATGTAATCATACTGGCCTTGTGGAAAATGAAACAGTGGGTATGTGTGGGTTGTGAAATCACCAGTGGTTGACTAATTATGTCTCGCTGGTTAATACAGCCTGAAAATCACAGCAAAGGAAAAAAAAAACACTTGGGAGAATTTAATTTGGATGATAATATTCATGGAATAGGGGGATGATAAAGCTGGGTGTTTGAGCCAGACTTGCCAGGCTGAGTAGTTTCTCAAATACTGAAGGAGCTGGATGGGAAGACACTGAGAGTAAGTCATGAAGGTACTGCATCTACTCACCTCTCTGTTTGGAGAGGGATGCCATGTAGAGTTTTCTCTGTTTTAGAAATCATAGTGGAGACAACACATCCAAGGCAGGTATTTGCTCTGAAGTAGTAAATGGTTTTCAGAGGGGTTATGCAACTCACATAAGTGAGTGATATGACATTGCAAAGGTACACTGAATGCTCAACATTCAAAGTCAGAATGTGGCTATGGACAAACTGAACAAATAAAATAGGAATATACCAAATTGCTATTAACTGTCTAAGAGTTCCACTTGTGCCACTGCAAATAAACCTCTACTGCAAGACACTCGAGAAGACACCTTCCCAATGAAGACCTCTGTCTACAAGTTACCCCATGCTATTAATGTCTAAAAGCCCCACTTGCACCACTACAGATAATCCTCTACTGCAAGACACTTGGGAAAATACCTTACAGCTGAAGATCTCTGCCTACAAGTTACCCCTGTGCTATTACTGTATGTAATGTGCTAACTCCCTACATCTTATCACTTTTTTGACCTCCCTAACGCTGTTTCTGCACATCACCTCCCCCTCCCCTCTGTCTCACTCACCTCAAACGCAACTTGTTCCACCCCCCTCTTCATCTGCCTCTGCAGTCCATTTCACTAATCCTTCCATCTGCCTGCCTTTGCTCTATTACTTCTGTACCACTCCTCATTCAATCTATCCTTCTCCTCTCCCCTTACTCCTGTCCTATTAACAAAACACTCTTAAATCCATCTTGAGTTTCTCTCCCCTTACATTCTCTCCTCCTTCACTTGTGTATAACCTCTTCCAAGACTTCCTTTCCCAGTGACTGCATTCTCCTCTTGCGTAGTGTATTTTTGCTGTCTCTCTGTGTCCTTTAACTTAAGGTAATAGCCCCTACCTACCTGGCCATTTTCTAAGCTAATGTCTCTTTTCACTCTTGCACACTCGTTGAATCTGGCTCGTTCTGTTTTTGATCAATTGGCAAGTTGCCAATCTATCAACATGAATCCAAATAAAACAAGCACCAGAAACTGGAGAAATAAAACAGTTCTAGGACCACTACATGCAAAATATGAAAAAAACATATTTTTCATGAATTACTCCACTTTCCAACAGTACCTGCAGCAAGGTGAGTAACAATTCCTAATTTTATTTATTATTTTAACCAAGAATGCCCTTATGGTGACAGACATCCTGACAAGATTTTTCCCCTTCAGAAAGCTAAATCTGTATCATAATGCAGTACGAGATCATCGATTGTGAGATTGTCACCGTACCATACACTGTCAAATTCCACTTCCACTCACTTAGAATGGAAGACCTGAAGAAAACTGCAAGTTTGAGGGTCTGCAGAGCAAATATTATTTTATGATCTGCACTGAAACTCATAAATGTTGTTCCTATTTATGTATTAGGCATTCTATAAAAGAAGCTTGTAAAAATGTCAACAAATTACTGAGATAAAACAGGCTTTTTACAAACAGCAGTTTTGCAAGTTTCATTTCCTGGTGAAGTTACTCCCATCTCCCATCTTTAATTGAGCCCCAGTCTCACATTTCTAGCTTGGCTAGGTTCAGCTAATTAGTTATCTATGCATGCCAATAGACATCAAATAAATTATCTAGCCTGATGTTTCACTGTAAGTGTTTCCTCATATGCCTCCTTACTCCTGGTTTCTGAGTAGTACTTCCCAGGAAGTGTCAAAAAAAGTATCAATCTAGAGTTTAGACCAAGCTAACCATTTCCACACGCCAGGCAGAGAGGCATACTATACTGAAGAATGGTCTTGATAACTGTGAAAAAAGTCTTAGATTAGCAGTTTTCTAAATTCATATTACTTTTTCCTCTGCTGTGCTAGTACTATACAAACATGGCAGCTTTCATGTGTTTCTATGATAACTTTACCACTGTAAAAAATATTACTATATGAAATTGTCAATGGCATGTTACATTGTCTACTGGACATTCAACATTTTCATCACGTATGTCCACCTGATTGTACAAGGTACAGCACAACACAGTCCTGGCACACTGGTTATTGAAACACTGCTATTTGAGCTAAGTGTTACACAGTGCAGATTCCCAGTTCCGCAATTATACAGATAACTGCTTCTACTGAATCAGCTTATGTAAAATCATCACTGTTGCCTCTGATCCCTGAAATGTCCCCTACACACTCAATTTCACTCAGTTTTGCAGTAATAGATCATGGTCTACTCCTCTAGAGCTGGCATCACATCTTTATATCTTAGTTATTGCTATTCTTTCATAGATCACTGTATAACTTATGGTCATTTATTACAGATTCACATCGACTCACATACCTGTATAGTTACATGTATGTTCTTATTTTCTCTTGGATATAACTTGATTGCATTAATGACTATGAAAATCAGAACCATTGAAGTAAATCCATGGTGAAACCAGGAAAAGTGTAGCAGGCTTTCTCTGAGATCTGGCATCTGTCTGCCACCATTGTTGAGAGCTTAGTTATGTATACATGTAGACTGAGAAAGATGCAAAGGAAAAAAAGGCTGATTGGGCAAGGGGAGGTGTCATATTCATAGAGAGGTAGAACAGTGGTGACAGTAGTGAATAGACATCAACAATAGAGAAAGAGGAGGCAGAGAGAGTATTAGCTTCTCCTATGGGGATGAATCAAAAGGACCAAAGAGACTACTTCTGAGATTTATCCAGACTCCATTCAGCATGCTTAGAGATCCCTTAAGGGAGACTGTCAATAGATCCCTGGTTAGGGCAATACTGACTAGTAAACAGCAAGAGCAGTACCTTCTACAAGGTGGGAGCAGCAGAAATTGGAGGAACTACATACCTATTAGTTTAACAGCAGTGCCACAAAAGAAAAAAAAAAAAGGGAGAAAACAGAGATTGAAAGGATGGTCACCTTATGTAAAGTATCCAATCTCCAAGATCACAACCCACAAAAGTGCATGGCCTGAAAGAATTATCAGTTAAACCTGACCTTTTTCATGACTAGGTTAGACGTGAGCTTGATAGAGGAATTCCTATAGATAAGCTGCGGTGGTAGTGCTGCGGTAGTGTTGTCGCCTCACAGTAAGATGATGTCCTGTTCAATTCTCAACTAGAGCGTCTTCTGTGTGGAGACATGCATGAATGGGCGTACCTTCGTTGAAGGTTGTGCGTCAGGGCCAGCAACTCGACATGTAAAAATCTGCTGCCAATCATTAGCGGACCGGAGTTCCGCTGTGGCAACCCCTATCCGGGAAAAGCCAAAAGACACAACAACAACAACAACAGTCTGTTAGGACTACAAAAAGGTTTAGAGCTTGATCCCTCACCGGAAGCTGACAGGAAACTCAAGGTGTTAGGGTAATGCAAAGAGAAAGGAACTGAATTTCAGTATGATGAAAAGGCTGGACACAAAGAATTGTGGCATGAGTGATTAGATCAGGAATAAGAAAGTGGAAAAGAGACAAGTAGAATACTGCAAGGGACAGTTTCTGGCCAAGTACTATCCTTTAAACTTGTTTGAAACATATCCAGCGGAACAGAGAGCAGAATCAATATCTAAGGTGAGGACACAGAGAAAGGTTTGGCACTGCATAAAGGGGAAGGGTCTAAGGACATATTTGTAAAGGCTGGCCAAGTGGTCAGAATGGCGGCAGCCGAGATATGATGCAGACAAGTACAAAATACTAACCCAGGGATCACTGTCCACTGGAAGAGTGTTATTGATGGCAGCAAAACTGAAAAAGAATCTCGGGTGTTGGTTATACATGAATCAGACTGCCAGAAATATAAAGAGATTTCAGTGGCAGCTGCAAACGGACTTCTTAGGTGTTTACTCAGATGGACAGACTCCACAAGCAAAGTAGTAATGCTTTTACCTGAAAAGCTCTTATCAGACCACTCCCTGAGTTTTGCATGCAGTGATAGATGCTATAGAAGGAAAGTGATGTAACAGGAAAGAGTTTGGAGCAAAGGCAAAGCTATGTGCAGGATGGAGGAGAAGGGAGAGGACCAAAAAGTAAAGATCATGGAACTCTTCCATCCTCAATAGATAGAGAAGAGATGTTAGGCCCTGATACAGCTGCATACTATCATGTTGATACATCTTGAAGCAGTCAGCCTGTGCAGGAAAGGAAATGCGACATGATGGCAAAGGACGTACACTCTAGGGACTAAAAACTCTCTAGATCTCTGAAGGTATTTCTAAGGAAGGGTTCTGGGATCATGGAATGGACCACCAGAATAAATGATAGAGAGGGAATCTACAGAGGTTTTCATGAATGCTTGACACAGGTGGAGAATGAGATGATAAAAGGTAGTGACAGAGGTGGAGTCAGAATATTATATGCACTGAAAAAGACAGACTGGATAGAATAATTTTCTTCTTTTATCCATGACATACAGTGGAACACTGGAATTATCAAAGGACTGTAAGTACATGTGGCAACTGTCCCATTAGATAGTGTCCTGGCTTACAAGGAACACTGCTGCTTCTTTTTTTCACCACTCCTGTAGATTAATAATTGAAATTTAGTAGTTGAGATGCAAGGTGAGTGCAAGTGATTCTAGTTATACTGGAGTACTCCAAAAATAATTTGGTTACACACATATGAAAAACTGTTGAAAAAAAAACATGAATTATGTTACATACTCTTTAAGTAATAATTTACCAGTGACAGCTTCAGAAAGAATGTTGGGATGTATCCTCAGTGCATATAACAGAAGCAATATAGAATTACTTGAACAGACTAAACTTTACTACATTTGCAGCAAATAATATTCTGGTCAGAATATCTTTAATTAGGAGTTGATGCATTAAACTATCCAGTCTCTATATTAATCAACAGACCCTTACATGAATCATGAGCTCCAAAATACGAAAAACTATTGACCTATCACAATAATCACTCCACTCCACTCTATATAGCATTAAAAAGATGTATCCATCATGAAATCATGAAATCCTAAACTTTCTGCTAAACAGACACTTGTGTTCCCCCTCACAATGTGGCTTCCTGCCCCATTACAGCTTTGAAACTGCCCTACTACATTTTATAGATGGAGCCAACTAAAACAGAAATATGGGTAACCCTTTCTCTACCCTGTATCAACACATCCCAAAAGTGTTTGATACTGTATCTCACCCTGTACTGTAAAACAAGCTCGCACAGCTGCGACTAACTACCTCCACTGAGTGGTTCTCCAGTTACCTCATCACCTGTACCACGTCTATTATATAGTAGGCGTCCTACTCTGCACTTACCTGCCAGTAGAAACAGGAGTGCCACTGAGGTCAATACTGGGATCCCTCATATTTAATATATTAATAAATAACATGTACAAGGCAGCCCCTAACATGTGACAATCATGCAACATGCTAATGGGTCAACTGTTGTTTCTTCAGACCCAGCACTCTCCCAGTTACATGACAGTTACAGGACTCCCTGGCTAGAACAATCCCAACTACTTTTGATTAAAAAAAAACACAGCTAACCTCATGTTCCTCCATTTAAGTTCCCACCAACTAGCATTGCACTAAATATAGTCTAACCTAACAGCACCAGAATAGAACAAGTCACTCATACCAAGTTACTGGGTGGCATCATAGATGACATAGTTACATCTGATTGACCATAACAGGAAGAAAATTGCAAAATCCCTCTTACTTCCATGCCTGCTATATGAACCCATAATTCTGACAAATCTTCAAACTACACTAAAGAATAATCTTGAACAATGCTACAATAAAACAAGTACATATGGATCTGTTCTTCCAAACTGACCCCATCACTGGTTTCCCCTCCATAACCTGAACTAGCATGAATTACCAAACTGGTTATCCTAAATGCATCTCATAATGGTACACATAATCCTACACCATCCCTTAAACACCTCAGCCATCAGAATATAAAAAAGGGCACAAACCCAAGAGAAGTCTTCTATTAGTGACCCAGTACTTAACTGAATCACAAAAATACTGCAACTCACATGGGGACTCCTTGTAGTCACTAGGCATAACTAAACTATGGAATAATATTCCCCCTCACTATCATTCAGACAACCTTATCAATATTAAAGCCAACCATAAAACTACATATAAAGCACACCAGAATCAACAAATGGTGTGACTCTCCAGGATAACACACAAATACTCAAGAATTCCTCTTTTCAGTTACTAACCAATTTCTTGTCAACTGGCTGTTATGTCTTACTGAAGTGAGATTATTGCACTCCTCCCTTTTGAAATGTACATGTCATTATTCTCTTATCACCTCCCATATCTACATGGATACATTACTTTTGTTCTAATAATAACTTTAATATGTTTTGCTTTGTTTTTTAAAAAATAAGAAGGCTTTGGTAACCTGTGACATCCTAGCATAACACATTTGCATAATTCAGTTTTGTGAATAGCTCCCTTATTTCCTGAAAGATCTTGTCAATTCTGGATGTAGTGTGGGAACCCCTCTTATTAACATAAACATTCTCCAGGGTCACCACCATTTGTGGGAAAGGGAAGCCAAATTATATGAGCCCTAGTACTGAAAGCTTACTGAAACCTCAAACAGCATAACATCTAAGTATGCTGCTTGCAAATCATAGCTGCAACGATTGTTACATAAGATATCTCTATTTGAATTATCGAGCACTATTTGCCTACTGTAGTAATCAAATTCTGTCATACAACTGGACATTTTAGTAGGGAGTTAGCAAAAAACTGAGATAAAATCTGAGGCTGTCTTGAAAATGAGGAACAAATTATAAGTGTTCTTTTCCAATTCACCATGAGGGAAGAAAATGGGAACTGAACTTGGGTGACAACTGTCAACACAGTCAAAACTGAGGATCCATTGAAAACGAAGCCATCCATATCTGAGAGGATATACATAGCATAAATGTTTGAAATGAAATACTAAAGTCTAATGGCATAATTTTACTGTTGTTATATTTCTGATGCAACAGGCATAAAACTGTTTGTGAACCTAACTTACCAAACACAGTCCTCGCAGGTACTGACTCTCGGTTCAGCCAGAAGGAGACCTGAGATAAAATTACTGTCATGATGCACGGCAAGTAGGTCTGAATGACAAAGTAGCCAATCTTCCTTTTTAAATGAAAGTGGGTGGTCATGACAATGTATTCACCTAAAAGCAACCAGAGACATTATTACTTTTAAGTATTGTTAATTTCTTCAATCTGTAGTTACTTGAAATTCTGAAATGTAGTTCACATGAAAGAATGAAACACATTTAAACAACATTCAAGCTTTAATACCTTAAATTTTATACATCATGCTATTATATGAAAGGATTGTATTCTGAGACCAGAAATAGATGGTATTGACTTAGTTTACTAACAAAAATTCTCATGAGTAGAAATGCCAGTACTAAAGTGCCCACATACAGATCTGGGAGTTTGGAAGACTCCTGAAGTGAACAGTCCAACAGTTTTCAATGATCTTAGAAAAGTAGTACTACAGATGCATTTACAGCAAAGTCACTTCCCCACACCACTAACCAACCTGTGTAATACATGCTTATCAAACAGAAACACTTCTCAGGGCAGTCACTGCCTAACTGGATAGGAGAGTGCTGCATTTTCTTGTGATCATTTTCCTGCCTGCCTAATGACCACAATTCAGCACCTCTTAAACTCATTCTGTGTACTTGCTTTATATATTATTATGCCTTCCTCCTCCTTACATCTTTGCTGTCTGATTTTCTAATTCATCCTCCCAGCTGACCAGTAGATGACCCCGAGTGACCCTCCTCACTTGGCCTAACATATGCAACAAACTTCCCCTAGATTTTCTCTGGCCCATGTTTAGAACTGGTAAGGAGGATGAGGCACTTTGCAACAGTATTATATATGTTGCTAAGGAGGACATTTTACCACACATTTGTTGTCATGAGAACAAGCATGCAATAAGAATGCTGCTGTATGATTCTGCCTCCAATCTTTTCAGCCAATGCCCTGTATACCCAAAAGATAATATCCTCCCCTGTGCATTCCTGACCTCTTTAAGAGATCAACCATAATGTAATCCCATGTGCATACCCTAACTTGAGTATGGACATGTCCAGTCCCATCATCAACACCTCAGATACTTGATCTGCTAATTGAACCTGAGTTACCTTGCTCACAGTGAGGGCTTTATCCCTCTATGTCACAGTGCTGGCCTCATTTTATGTTTGTATGCTATCTGATCAATTTCATAGTTACCTGATAAGCAGTACTTGTGTCCAGCCTGAAACGTCTACCTCTAACAGAATAACTGCCTTTACTGAGATTACTAAGAAGGGTCAAGGCTAAAGACTTGCAGTCTTCCCCTCCATTCCATTAAGGATAATGCTTGGTTAAAGAAGAGATCTGGAAAGGTGTATACATAGATATTTTTGAATTAATTGATGCTGAGGGGATGCAACAGTTTTTGGAATCAGAGATGGCTAATAGCAAAGACCTCCTAGTGGCTTTAGCGGCAGTGGGGTGGAGGAGAGTGGGTAAATTTCAAGCAAGGAGTTGGGACAATTGGGTGTTAGGTTCCATGTACTAAATGGCAGTTTGGCTGGAAAAGGATAGTACCATGGCATTACCACTCTTATGTTCATAGGTTCAAAGGTGTGTACAAGGCTAATGGCCCTTGAGTCTTTACAAGCCTAGCCCATAAAAGTACCCTGGCATCATGCTGCCCGACATTAGTTCCCAGTGCCTCTATCAAGTAGGGCCACTGGAGTGATCCCTGGGGTGAACTTTCTATTACCCATCCACTCATCAAGATTTCTCTTGAAGCAGGACAAAAGTAATCACTTCCAAGTCTGGAACCCAGGAGCCTGTGCACAACAATCACAGCAACTTACCTCTATACCATCTCTTCGCTTAGGTTCTCATGATTTGGGAGGCACAATGACTGCAGGTGAGAAATGCTTGTTTGTTGTATGATCAGCAGTTCTGTAAGTGGAAAGTGATGGATCAGTCACTCTGTTGGGATGTTAGGCACCCTGACATTTGGTTAGCCACCATGAAGGATAACTCTATGGCACCTAGTAGATGGGAGTAAACAAGGAGGTGAGGAGGTTGGTGTGTTCTTGTACACTTGCTTAAATTGTGTGGGTGTCTATCTAGCTGTTCAGTGTGGCCTCCATAAAAGGAATTTGGTCAATTCAGGCTCATGGTTGGTCGATGGGGGAACAATTTTTGCTTCAGTCCAGGGAGTTCAAGGGTTTTATGGGTGAGGTAATTTTCGAGGACAGAAGGGAGGAGTGTCTTTTCAGCAGCAGAGGGAAAGACTGGGTGTCATATTCACCTATTAAAGTCCAGGCATTGAGACACATGCTCAGGCAATTTCCTGATTTGGTGGTTGTAGATAAGTTACTTAAGGGATATTTTTGTGGAGTTTTCTAATCAGTCGGGGGCTCAAGAGGATGGCACAGTTTGTAAGAATTTGCATTCAGCACAGTGTAAGGAGGACATTTTTAAAGCTTTGGTGGAGAAGGAGTGGTGTGCAGGCAGATTATTGGGCCCATTTGATTACCCTCCTTTTGGCAGATTTAAGGTGTCACCTTTGGGTTTGGTTCCTAACACATCGCCTGATGAATTTTTGATGATTCATCATTTGGTCTATCCTGAAGGGAATCAGTTAATGATTTTATTTCTGAAGATGACGCAAAAGTTAGTTATGCTTCATTGGATGATGCTGTAGAAGTCATTAGTGGGTTTATGATCAATGGTTGGTGAAGGTGGATATCAAATCTGTGTTCTGATTACTATGATACTGGAGGAAGAGTGGCTTTTGTTTGGGAAGGTGGTTGAAAACAAATCTTTGACAAGGCCATGCTAATGGGGTGTTCAGTTGCTTATGCTCCTTTTGAGAAGTTTAGCATCACATTCCATTGAATTTGGCAGCAAAAGGTGGGCACTCAGAAAGCTGTGTATTATTTGGACAATTTTTTATTGATAGATGAAGGGTTTGAAGAAGCGATGGAAGGTATGTGGGCATGTTTGTTGATGTGCGACGAGCTGAGTGTTCTGTTGGCTATGCAAAAGTTGGAGGGCCCTGCCAAGACATTGTGTTTGTTGAGATTGTTAGTGGATGCAGGGCAGGGTTATTTTGTCTACTGCTTGAGAAGACAGAGCATTTGAAGTGAAAGATTGCTTGGGTGAGGGAAAAGGACAAGGTGCGGATTAGGAAGGTTATGGAGTTCTTAGGGCTAATGAATTTTGCCTACCAGGCAATTGATCCAGGCTGAAAGTTTTACAGGTCTGTCTGTGACATTTTTGTTGAAGGTAGTGAGAAGCAAACACCCTTGGGTAAAGATTGTTTAGATTGTTTGTGCTGATCTAGCATTGTGGCTATCCTTTTTGGATCAATTTAATGGTATTTCATTTTGGTAGTTGGATTGGGTTGGCAAAGAGGAGCTGCAACTTTTTAGAGAAGCAGCAGGGAGTATTGGGATGGGAGCATTTTTTAAAAGGCAATGGTTTGCGGCTCAATGGCCAGATGACTGGAAGGATGACTGGAAGAAAGATGTGGCCTTTTTTGGAATTGATGCCTATTTGGATAGCATCAGTAGTGTGGCTGGAATGATTGCATGATGATGTTAGGAGGGTAATTTTTCATTCAGAAAATATTGCTGTGGTGTGGGTATTGCAGTCAAGACAGCAAAACCCAGATTGCTTTTGTTAACATCATGAAAACTGGTTTTGCAGAGTTTGTTGATAAACCTTTCTTTTACAGGTGTGCATTTGGCAGGTTGTAGGAATGGGATTGCTGACAGTTTGTCTCAATTTCAGTTTTGCAGGTTTTGGCAGTTTGCCTCAGAGGCAGCAAGCAAACCAGTTGTGTTGCCGGATGAGGTGTGACACATTGGACTGATGTAACAAGATGGTTACTGCAGCAGCCTTGAGCACTTTCTACAAGGAAGCCATATGGTAAGGCTTTACATGACTTTGATAAATTTGTATTGCAGCTGCCTGCAGAAGAATTAGTATGGTCAGAGGAATTGTTGTTGCAATATTTAGCTTTGGCTTGGGTGCAAGAAATGGCTGCTCAGTCAGTTAAGCAGGATGTGGCATTAGTGTATTTGCATGGGTAGTGGGGGTTACAGGACTGAATGAAGTCTTGGACAGTAGCCCGTATGTTGAAGGGGTGGGGTACAGCTGCTAGTGGTAGGGCAGATAGGTGATGTCCGATGATGAGACAGGGTCTTAAGGTTTTGTTGTGGGTGTAGAGTTAGAGAATGGAGACTCAGCAGATTATAATTTGGGGTGATGTTGTTGCTATGGAGGCATCATGGAGTGTTTGGGGTGTTCAGAGTTGTTGGGGTCATTGATTTGGCAGGATGTAACTGTATTTTCTGCATCAGTAGAGATATGGTTGCATAGATCTAAGATGGACCAGATTGGGAGGGGCTTGCAGATTGTTCTGGCAAAAGATCAAGATAAATTGTTATGCCTGGTGGGGTGGGCCGGGTGGTTACAACAGTCTCATGCTGGGAGTCTTCAGGATTTGATTTTTTAGTTAAAAGTGGTACGGTTTTTTACTCACTCATTTTGCATTGGAAGAGTTTCAGATTTGGCAAGAGAAGGTAGGTCAATGAGGTTATCAAGAGGTTAGGTCATTGGTCTTCAAATGACTTTTTGTCTTATATTAGATAATTGGATGTTATGTGATCCTATCTCGCCTACATTCTGACTGATGGGTTCGGAGCCGATCCCTCGGCTCCGACGCGGCACGCTTATGCTATAGAGCGAGGCCTCTAATTGGCTGAGCTATCTTTATCCCAGGATGCACCACCACTAATCCCCTAGATCTCGTTTGCCGCTTACAGAGCTTGGATGTGGTCTCAAAACATTGGCTGGGCTAAGTACTATATTTATAGTCTTTTTTCCTGTCAGTATTTCACTCATTTAAACCAAAAGCTGTTTTAACGGCTAATTTTTGTGTACGAGTGTGTTTCTTGTTGTTTCATTGAGTTTTGCATATATATTTCCTGTCAGAGAAGGTTCCGTTTAAGTTAGAGGGGCCTTCCCCTGTACTAACTACTTTAGTGGTTGTGTGTGGGTCAAGTACCCGTTTGAGTTAGAGGGTCTTGACCCTCCTTGTTTTCCCTTTTCTCTTTCTAACTTGTGTAAAAAAAAAAAAAAAAAAAAAAAAAAAAGTTCTTTAGTTTAATTTTTTTCGGAGTTAGTGGTTTTGTTCTTTTGTGGTCTATTTTTTGTACATTAAGTCTAAAGAACATAAACCCTCCGGGTTTAAAAAGTGCACGAGGTGTGGGTTCAAAATGTCCATAACGGACGACCACTCGTCGCCTATTGTCTTGGCGCCAAACATCTGCAGGAATCGTGCAGTGTATGCCATGCGTTTTCCTCCAGAGTCCTCCAGGAGAGGAAAAACAAATTAATCCTCAAAGGATTAATCAAGCCTTCTTTTGAGGAGGCTTTGTCTTCCTCTCCGTCTCCTTCCAAAAAGAGGAAAGCGCCGGCTCCGACCAGTCAGTCGGATCCGATGGCTAAGAAGACTAAGCAGACTTCTCCATCGGCTCCACGGACTTCGGAGCCGAGGTCGGAACGGTCTGCCTCAATGCCTCCAGCCTCGACCCCTCTGGTTTCGGAGCCGAGGTCTGGGGCATCGAGAGGCGGGTCACCCTCATCGGCTCCACTGATATTGGAGCCGATAAGGGTCATCGGCTCAGACACTTCCCCCTCGGAGCCGAAGTCCTTATCGGCACCGAGGGAAATTTCTTTGAAGGTTTCCTCGGAGCCGATAATTGTTGAGTCCTTTCGGAGCTGGTCCCCGAGCCCTTCGGAGCCGATGGAGAAATCAGTTCGGGCCCGATCTGTATCCTCGAGATCTTCCAGGATGTCTGATTCAGACATCGACAGGGTGCTCCTTCGACTCTTCCAGTCTCCGGTGTTCCAAAAGATGGTTTCGGCTCCAGCCCATTTGGCTTCGGAGCCGATGGTCCACTCCCTTACTGTACTTCCTCCTCCAACAGCTTCGGCACTGTTGGAGCAGGTGTTGGTGGAACCAGTGGAGGTGTTAGGGTCAGGCCCGACCCTTGCTCAGATTCCGGCTCTTGGGTCGGAGTTCAGTGCATGGACTTCTTCCTTCGACCCTGGGGGGGAGGCTTCGGGATTGATACTTTCGGTCCCAAGTCTCCCTCTTGGTGCATCAGCGGCGGGAGTACCGTCCACTGTCATGGCCACGGAGGGGGGACCTTCTCAGGATTCTGGTGGTCCCACCTTCAGGGCTATGAGGAGTGCTCTAGCCAAATCTTCATTGGCTACCTCCACAGTTTCCCCAGCTCCTTCCCTACATTTGGAGACTGGGTCATTGGCAGTCCCCCTGTCCACAGACAGCAGAGCCCCTGGGCCTCAGGTCGCCGGGGTTTCTCCCCCTCCTGGAGGTCCTTCTGAAGCCTTTTCGGAAGAACCTCCCAGGAAGAAAATGTGCAAGAGGAAGCACGTTGACTCCCCTGACGAGTCTTTGACATCTGACACCGATCTCGATGATGCTGAGGGGTCCCCCAAGTCGTCCTCGGATGATGTCTCCTTTGCAGACATCCTGGAAGCCCTAAAACAACGAGGCGGCTGGCAGTCCAAACCTCCCACTGCTGATGAGTCGATGTTCCTGAAGGCCTTCGGGGCTCAGCCCTCTGCCTCCTGGGTGTCTCCGCCCTTCGACGAGCTCTTGGATTTGATCTGTCGAAGGGCGTGGGAACACCCAGACTCTGTGGAACCGGTGCCCGCTCGTCCAAACAAATTTCTTTCAATGCCCCCAGATAGAGAGTTCCTTACGAAAGGTGTGGCTGTGGATGCTATGGTGGTGGCATCTGCTACCCAGCAAGATGTAGCAGAGGCTTCTACGTCCGTCCATCCTCCTAATAAGGAGTCTAGGAGCATGGATCAGTACTGCAAGTGCACCCTTAGTTCAGCAGCCTTTACTCTGAGGTCTTTGAACTACCTAACGCACTTTACGAGATTCCAGAGGAATCTGATTAAGGAGCTATCCGATACTCTCTTAGGTAACCTGCCTGAGGAGCTGGCCCAGACGGTTGGATCTCAGCTGGCTACAATGTCGTCCATTTCTAACTCGTCCATGAGGCTCATTTCGTATGCGGCCGAAGGGGCGAGTAGAGCGGCGGGTACAGGCATTGCTCTACGGGGACAAGCCTGGCTCCGCCTGTGTCATTTCGCGGAGGCCTTCAAGTCTTCATTCGCTGATGCCCCCTTTGATGGGTCCTCCCTGTTTGGGCCCAAGATGAAAGACACACTTACCCGCTGTGAACAGGAGGGTAAGACTCTGACTGCCATAGGGGCATGATTTTCCACTCCCTTTCGGCCTTATCCCAAGGCTAAAAGAGGAGGGAAGATGTGGTTCCGTAGATCGCAGAAGTCTTACCCCTCTCAGCAGGAAGGTTCCCCCTCCAGAGGCAGAGGAGGGGGAAATTCATCAGGAAGACACCATCCCAGAGGCGGCAGAGGCCCCCGCAACACTGGAGACCGTGAGTCCTTTCGTGGCTCTTCAGCCTTTCATAGTCCCTGAGGGATTGCCCGACTGTGCTGCTCCGGAGCCAGTCGGGGGTCGTTTTTCGAAGCACCTGAAGGCCTGGGAAGGGATCACTCAGGACCAATGGGTGCTTCAAATTATCGCTGGAGGTTACTCCATCCCATTCTGTTGTTCCCCCCCCTCAGTCCAAAAGAATCCCGGACCCGCCACCCAGTCAACGGGATACCGCAGCCTTAGAAATTTCAAAGCTGCTGCAAAAAGGAGTCATCCAACCGGTCCCCGCAGACCAGATCGGATTAGGTACTTACTCAAGATTCTTTTTGGTGCCAAAAAAGACCGGGGACTTGAGGCCCATTTTGGACCTAAGCAACCTAAACCGTTCAGTCAAGAAGTCCAAGTTCCGAATGGTCACTTTACAAACCATTCTCCCATTGTTGGAGAAAGGTGTTTGGATGTGCTCCATAGACCTCAAGGACGCGTATTACCATATCAAAATACATCAAACGTCCAGGAGACACTTGCGCTTCAGCCTACGAGGCAGTCATTTTCAGTTCCGTGCGCTGCCCTTTGGTCTCACCACAGCCCCCAGGGTGTTCACCAAATGCTTTGCAGTAGTGACTGCTCACTTGAGGAGTCTAGGATTCCAGGTGTTTCCATACCTAGACAACTGGCTTCTAACTGCCACCTCCAAGCATCTACTTCTACGGAGCCTGCAAGCCACAACATCACTGGGCAATTCCCTCGGAATCACCTTCAATTGGCCAAAGTCTGTGTTACGGCCATCTCAAAGAATAAGATTCATAGGGGTAGAGATAGATTCAAACCAGATGCGGGTCTATCTACCTGCAGACAGAATTCAGACCATACAAAATCAGGTTCGAGCCTTACTCCCCAGGTCCAAAGCCCCAGCCAGAATGGTCCTGCAGCTATTGGGATCGATGTCTGCCACAGTTCTGCTAGTTCCCTTGGCAAGGTTACACATGAGAATCCTCCAGTGGCTTCTTTCAACCCAGTGGTCCTTTCAGGAACTCCCTCTCAATCATCTAATATGGATCACAGAATCTTGCAGACGGGACCTTCGCTGGTGGCTAGTGTTCTCCAATTTGGATCAGGGACGACCCTTTGTTCTTCCTCCTCCGGCGGCCACTTTGACCACGGACGCCTCCCAGACGGGGTGGGGGGGCATTCCCTAGGCAGGTCAGTCCAGGGCAAATGGCACCCGGAAGAGACCCCTCTCCACATCAACATCCTAGAAATGAGGGCAGTACTCCTGTCCCTTCAAGCCCTTCACGATTACCTCCCTCAGGGCTTAATTGCTGTTCACTCAGACAACATGTCAGTTGTCTGGTACCTGAACAAACAGGGAGGGACCAGATCCTATCCTCTTTGCAGAGAAGCGATGAGAGTCTGGGAATGGGCAGTCTCGACCAAACGCTTCCTAGTGGCTACTCACATACCGGGCAAATCCAATGTCATAGCCGACAGGTTGAGCAGAACCATCCTCTCTCCTCACGAATGGTCTCTGAATATGACTATTACAAGGCAGATTTTCAGCAATGGGGAGTTCCGTGCTGCGACCTCTTCGACTCCTCTGAATGCAGTGCAAAGAATTTTTCTCCTAACCCGGCTCCGGGAAGAGCCCTATGGACGATTAGTCCATCCTTGGCCCACCGGCCTGCTTTATGCCTTCCCTCCAGTTCCTCTCCTACCCAGGGTAATTCAAAAGGCATCTCTCTTAGGGAGCAAGATGATCTTAATTGCTCCTTACTGGCCTCGTCAAGTCTGGTTTCCCTATCTTTGGAAACATGCTCTGGAAGGTCCATGGTTCCTGGACCAGGTCCCAGACCTACTGATTCATCAGTCGGGACTACTACACCAGTCTCTACACACATTAAAATTGACGGCCTGGCTCCTCCTCTTCCGACCATAGTCAGGAGACATGCACTGGACCCAGATTTGGTACACATATTGTCTTCAGCCCACAAGTCTGCTACGAAGAAACTGTATTCTAGCAAATGGAAAAGGTTTGCTATCTGGGCTCACCTCCGGGGCCTGGACCCCATTTCTACTCCCGTGGCAGAAGTACTCAAATTCCTGACCTCTCTTTTCAACCAAGGCTCTTCTGTTTCTACCATCAAAGTACAATTGGCAGCGATTTCTAATGTTCATGAATCCATAGACCCACCTTTAATGAGCAACAGGTTGTGTAAGACCTTCTTGAAAGGTGCTGCTCTATTAAGACCTCCGATTTCTCATCCTGCACCTCCATGGGATCTCGATATAGTATTACATGCCTTGACTTCTTTCCCCTTTGAACCGGCAACTACCTGTGATCTAAAGTTTCTTTCATGGAAGACAGCCTTTCTAGTGGCAATTACTTCAGCCAGAAGAGTTTCAGAACTTCAAGCTTTGTCAGTGAAACCCCCGTACTTGGTTTTTCATACAGACAGGGTATCCCTCAGACCAAATCCTTCTTTTGTTCCTAAAGTCTGTTCTACTTTATGCTTGCAACAGTCGTTAGAGCTCCCAATTTTTTTCCCAAAATACTCCAATAAAGCAGAGTTTATTTTCCACACACTAGATGTCCACAGGCAGTTACATTTTTATTTGGATAGGACCAAACAATCAAGGAAGACAGATCAGTTGTTTGTGTCCTTTGCAGAAAACAAATTGGGCAACGCGGTCACAAAGGTCACTATTGCCAAATGGATCAGGGACTGTATTACTCAAGCTTATATTTATTCTAACAAAGAGCTTTCCACCTCTGTCAAGGCTCATTCTACAAGGGCTATGGCTACTTCAGTAGCATTTCATTCTAAGCTTGCTATTGGTGACATTTGTGCTGCGGCTACATGGTCTTCCCCGCACACCTTCATTTCTCACTACAAATTAGATGTGGCATCTAGAGGACGAGCTTCATTTGGTTCCACAGTGCTCAGGAGTGTTTTCCAATGAGCCACCCGGGATTTAGGTGCTAGGGACGCTGTTCCATCAGTCAGAATGTAGGCGAGATAGGATCACATAACATCTTTTAGTTATGTACTCATCATAACTTCAGATGTTTGGGATCCATCTTGCCTACATTCCTAATAACCCACCCTCCTTCCCCCTTCCTTGGAGATCAGAGGATATCAGAAGGTCTGAATCCTGTTGTTTCATCTTGAAACATCTAACAATGTTATATAAACAAGCTGTGCATGTGTGCATGAATGCAGACAAACAAGATCTGGGGGATTAGTGGTGGTGCATCCTGGGATAAAGATAGCTCAGCCAATTAGAGGCCTCGCTCTATAGCATAAGCGTGCCGAGTCGGAGCCGAGGGATTGGCTCCGAACCCATCAGTCAGAATGTAGGCGAGATGGATCCCAAACATCTGAAGTTATGGTGAGTACATAACTAAAAGTTAATATGGTTGTGACTGATTTATATATATATATATATATATATATATATATATATATATATATATATATATATATATATATCTATATACACACACACACATATATATATATATATATTATATATTTATATATGTATGTATATGTAATATATATATATATATATATATATATATATATATATATATATATATATATATATATATATATATATATATATATTGTAGTTAAAAAGGCTGTCATTCTGGGTCATTCCTATATTTATTGGGAGGCAAAATGGGCTAGAGTTAGGCTGGATGGCAGCAAGCTGAGCTTACATCATTTTGGGTGGAAAGTCCTATGGCACGGTATTACTGGGCTCAGATGGTATCAACTTGTAGAGGGGTTTGTGGCATATAGTCACAGGTTGGGATTCCACAAATTTTAGGGGTGCATTTGGCAGGTAACAATTTGGGAGTAATTCCAAAAAGACAGTTGGTATTTAGATACTGGACTACTTTAAAGAGGACATTTTTAAGCATGAGTACTGAGTGGTCTGAAATAGTACAGTGTTTGTATTGGAAAAATGGGAGTAGTTTTATAGGTATTGAGTGGGCCAGTTGGCTTGTTGTTCATAGGTTCATATTAGGCTATCTGCCCAAGGGCATTTATAAGCCTAGCCAGAGTTTTGTGGCTTTCGCCACCCCTTTAGTTTGGAGGATACTATGCCCATTATTTATAGGTTCATAGGTTCATACTAGGCTATCTGTAAATTATTTTCACAGGTGAGAATCAAACCTTGCACCTTGTGGTTGAAAGGCATACATCTTAACCACTGTACCACTTGGCCTATAGTCACAGGTTGGGATTCCACACATTTTAGTGGTGCATTTGGCAGGTAATAATTTGGGAGTAATTCCAAAAAGACAGTTTGTATTTAGATACTGGACTACTTTAAAGAGGACATTTTTAAGCATGAGTACTGAGTGGTCTGAAATAGTACAGTGTTTGTATTGGAAAAATGGGAATAGTTTTATAGGCATTGAGTGGGCCAGTTGGCTTGTTAGTTTTAGGTTGTCAAAGCATTTGGAGAATTTAGGTATTCCTATGACAGGACATAGGGATACTGATGATAGGGACCCTGTTTGGTTTAAGGAGGATGAAATGCACCTGAGCAAGTTAGGTTTGGACTTATTTAATGCACACTTGGCTTTGTTTTTGGAAGGTTTAGTCAAAGTGTTGTAGTAAGAGAGGGAGAACAGCCTGTGTCAGGTTGGTGGGCAGAGAAGAGGGGCAGGTTTGTCCCTCTTCTGTTCCCTCTCTGGTGTTGGATGTTGGACTATAAGGAGGTTGGTTGGGGATGGAAGTAAGCGGTGGTATGCTCCTTCTGATAAGTGAAAGTAAGTGAGCGGTTGAGGTAACACTGCTTATTGTAGAGCAGGGTGAGCGAGATATACTGATCTGTTAAATTGTTACATGGATGTTCGTGCTGTGATTAGTCGATCTAAAAATGTGGTTCAATAAAATTGTGATTAAGAAAAGTTTTAACTAAAGTTGTTATATGATATTTTGCTGTGGGGTGAGTTATTTGAAGGGGATTGGGACAAATTTTAATTCTGAGCATGAGTCCACAGAAACTGCAATTCACTGCATCATGCAGTAACCTAACAAACGTAGCACTCTAGGCCATCAAAGAAGTTTACTAATCCACCACTATTTATACGTTTCAACTCAGGTTACAGAAGCAGAGTTAGTAATGAAGACTGTCTGTTGCACCACAAGTACTGAAATAATTTTGTCATTTTGTCTTTTGAATTTGGGATTAATATATTGTTGTGAAATATATATATATTTTTATTACTGATCTGGCTTATACTGCTTAGTGCAACAAACTTATTTTGCTTCAGTACGGTACTAATTATATGGCAAGTGCTTGAAGTTAGATACTGATGTTTTCATACTTGGTTTCTGACTTTTTACACAGTGCAGCAGCTCTTTAAAATATCTCAGTTATGTGAGCAGCTTGAGAGCTCTTTGTGGCTTCTGAAACTTAGTTTCTAAAACTGACACAAAGCGTCCTATGTAGTGAACAGAATATATATAAGAAGTTCGAGCAGCAACTCCACATGCACTCTCCAGTTCCTTAAGAGAGTTCAGGATTTTCTTTGTGCATTTTCTGCTGCCAGTTCAATAAAAACTCTTATTGTGTTTTTTTATCTTCTCTCTGTTTATGTCTGAGCTGTATTTTTGTTTTCATGCTTATTATCTCTTTTTTGTCATCTCATTATTTGTTTTTATGTTGACCCACATACATGTGCAAATACAACACCATTGTTTAGCATGATAGTATGCAAATGATTTAAACATCTAAATGATCTGCCAAGAATGATAAGGCCAACAGAAAAGATGTGAATTTATATGTCCCACATTGCTGTATCAAGTAGCATTGTCTTTTTAACAGGGCCACTACTATTATCACGGCAGTGTATTAGCAATGAAGCTTTCAAGCTGTTTAATGAGGTACTGCTTCAGTGGTAGTTGTTCAAATTTCGAAAAATTTCTAGTTTCTCTTCAGCATTAAGATGTTGATGATAGGTCATCAAGATCTCATGTCTGTTTCTTCTATGCACTAGAAGGCTTATTCTTCCCCAAACAGCCAGCAATATGTCAGCTTGTAAGTAAAGCATGCTGCATGGTAGTAACTGAGGTCATAAGCAAGGACACATGGATGGTGGTCAAAGAAGTAATCAGTAGTGCAAGAATTATATTTGTAGCAACCTAATGCAGGCAACACTTGTTGCTATCTTTTTCACTCCTTCTAGACATGTCTTACTGTTCATTTGCAAAGGATTATAATTTCTACCTAGCAGCATTACTGTCTGTGGTAGTTCGGGTACCAACGGGCAACTAGTCTGCCTATGTTATCCCTTATATTTAATACCTTTGGAAGAGTACTATCTGCTCTCTTACCACCACTCCATTGCTGCTTTGCTAGTTACTTGTACTTGTGTGTTACTTCAAGTTAAAGTCTTCTGTATGCTAATTGCTTGAGATGATATATCATTTGCTTACTTTAAGTCTCCTCTGTCAGGAGACTTTATTTTATTAGAAAATGAAACATGTTGCTCTTCTACTGTTATGGACCTTGGATATGTTGTGCAATTGCATAGAAGGCTCACATTTATGATCATTTGGAATAACACTCAAGAAGCGGAGCATATGAACGGTAGAGGAAGACCCTGTTATCATATTAAGCATTTGTAAAGAAGACAGCATGCAATAGGTAACTGCCACTGACTGACTGACTAATTTGTAGCAAACTATTTAAAATGCTGAGTGAACAGAAATATTAACATTGTTTCTGTAAAGGAAACAGCACTATTGGTAAACATAGCTGATTAATAAAATAGCATTTGACTGAATAAACTCTAACTTGTTCTAATTGTAAATGCACTCATTTTGTAATAAATCAAGGTACACAGTGTTAGACTGTAATAAGGAATTCCTCTGACAACTAGTAATAAGTAATGTAATGACTAATAGCATGACATTGCATTAATACTGGGAGGTCAACTACAAATTTAATCGGTGGAAACTTCCACAAAACTACTCATCACAAAAGGAAGACATGCAAACTCCTTTCATGACTGTAAATGAAAAACAGCACAAGAAAACAAAACACACGTTATACATCAGGGGCTTTGCTCCAACAACCCTCAATGTGGGGGACCTGGTCCAGGCTCTCTAATAAGTATACTAACACCATGCTAATAACAGTGAAAACAGCTCAACAAACTTTATATTAGATAGAATGTCCTGAAACTAACTCTCTCTCTCTCATTATATATTTATTATATATACAGATATATACACACACACACAGACACACACACACATACAAACACTCACACACACACAAAAAAATGCACACACATAAACTCACACAAACACACACACACACACACACACGCACACACACAGCAATATATATATATATATATATATATATATATATATATGTGTGTGTGTGTGTGTATACACACACACATATGTGTGTGTATAAGGGGTTTTGGTAAATAAAGTATGCTTACACAAATTCCAAATTATGTTACAAAACATATTGATAGATAAAATTAGTAATGTAATGCATTTTTCGGGATACAAGTTATTTATTGAGGGGGACAAGATGTCTGCACCCCAGCCCCCCCTTGCTAAGTTAAATATACCAACTTCAAGGGTACACATTACCAGAGAAAATTGAAAATTCTCCTCTTTGTTATTCAGTGATCTTGCCATTGTATTCATTATTTTGAGATGCGGTTCATTAGATGACTTTAATTTAAACAAAATGCATTAAAAAGAAATGCACTTCAATCAAGTAGAAATGTTCTGTATGTAGGTAGATCAACAGATATGGATACAGATACTGAAATTGTTATATGTACACAGTTATTTATTTTATTTTATTTTACATTTGTTAACTGGGTTGATCCAATTGAGCCTGAGCCCGTTTCAGTGGAGATCCAAGGAGAAAAGCTTCAGTACATGACAAACATTATGAAACACTACACATAGCTTGAAACATATTGAAACCTAAATTGAAATATAAGTTAATGCAAAGGTTTGAAACATATGTTGAAACATTTGATAAATCACTTAGATGAGTGAGGCAGCGATACAAAAAAGTGAAGCACTCTAGGGAGCTTGAGTTGAAAAAGAATTATAGTAACAGTAAAAAAAAGGAGGGTATGTAGAGTCCTGGCAGGAGCAGATGCATGAGTTTGAGAAGCTATATTTTAATTTCATTTTGAAGTCATTTGTGTGGGTAATACAGTACATCTGACATTGAAAGGGAGTTTGTTCCAGGCTTGAGATAGTATTTATAGAGAAGTTTGCCAATGGTTTTATTAGGCTTGTATGTATGTAAGAGATGTTGGTCAGAGCTACGTAGTGAACAATTTGGGGTGAAGTAGGATAGTAGAGAAGAAAGGGGAGGGCAGGTAATGGGTTTGTTGCATCTGTATTATGTGATCGAA
Source organism: Protopterus annectens (assembly GCF_019279795.1). NCBI lineage: Eukaryota > Metazoa > Chordata > Ceratodontiformes > Protopteridae > Protopterus > Protopterus annectens. Next base: position 1,840,693,662 of record NC_056733.1, on the reverse strand, counting down.
GCTTTAGTTAGTTGAGTAACTAAAGCTCGATCACTATATTGAAAACACAAAACAGCAAATGTCAGTTTCCAGGGAAACAATTTTTGGCCGTTATGCGGATTTTCTCTTTCTACAATATGGATCAATCTCGTAGTTGGTATATTTAGTTGGGGCGGTGTGGAGGGCACAGACCACCACATCGGGGTTGGGGTAGTGGGTGAAGCCCCCCAGTTAATTTGTGTTTAATGTTTTTGTTTTTTTTTGTTGGGACTACGGCATTGTTTCCCAGCGTGGAAACTGTTATTCGTGGTTTTGTTTTTTTGATATTTAGTGATCCAGCTTTAATTACTTGACTAACTAAAGCTTCAATCACATAATATAGAAGCAGTTTATTGAGGACAGAGTGTGCTATGTGAAGTTGTGATAGAAGAAGTTGATGTACGAATTCAAGCCACTGTAACTTCTTTAGTGAAAAGTAGTGGTGAGAAGTGTAGGGTTGGTTAGTGGCAAATCTTGCAATTTTATTATGAGCTTGTTGAAGCTTGGAGATTAAAGTAGATTGTAAATTTGTTCAGACAGAAGAGGCATACATTAGGCTGGGTAGAAGGTATGCCTGTGCAAGAGAAAGTTTGGAGTCTGTAGTAATGAATTTTTCCTGTAAAGCAGACCCAATTTTTGGTGTGTATTTTTTTGATGCATTGCTGAATGTGAAGGTCAAATTTTAATTGATCATCTATTATACAACCAACGAACTTTGTGTGAGATTCAACTTTAATGATTGTGTTATTAAGTGATGAAATGAAAACAGTAGATTTGTGATGAAAAAGAGATTTTGGAAGAAGTTATTTTCCTTAGGCTTTAGCATGGGCTGCTTTTCTGTAAGCCATCTTTCAACACAAAGGAATGAGTTCTTTGTAAGTGTGTGAAGTTACATCAGGTTGTCAGGAGAGGAGATTAGTGTAGTGTTATCTGCATACTGAATAAAAGAGGAGTGACAGTAAAATGTGTGAATGTTGCTAGTAAATATGTTGAATACCAGAGGTCCAAGAATGGAGTCCTGGGGGACACCTGATTGGATAGGTAGGAAAGGACAGAAGTAGGTGTGCCATCTGACAGACTGCAGCCTTTTGGTAGGACAGCTGGAGACCCATTCTAGAGTAAAAGCAGATAGGTTGAGGTCAGCTAATTTTGTTAGTAGTTTACAGTGTGAGACTGTGTCAAAGGCTTTTGAAAGGCCTAGGACCAGGCAAGAGACAAATTTGTTGTTTCTCTAGCTTCGGCTAAAGTATTTGTGAAACATATAAGGGCAGTGGCAGTACTATGGTTGGGCTGAAAACCATGTTGGGTTGTTGTCAGAAGGTTTTCTTGAAGAAGAAGGTTGAGAAGCTGTGTGTGTATGCATTTTCAAGGATGTTTGAAACTGGGTACAGAATGCCTACTGGCCTGAGATTGGAAGAGTCAGTGAAGTTTCCTCCTTTGTGTAAAGGTATGGTATAGAATGATTGCCAGATATCAGGGACTGTAGATTCTTGGATGGATCTATTTATTAGAATAGAAATTGGATAAGCTATTGAGTCAGCAGTGAGCTTTAGAAAGGGGGGATTGCCAGTTGAAGGAGAACATGGCTTTAGTTTACTGAGAAGTGATGTTAGGAAAGCAGTGGGAACTGACCGAAATGAAAAGGGGGTTTTGTCAGTAGGTAGAGAGTGAGGGGTAGGAAGCTGTTGTTAGGGTCTATTTGGGGTAGTTTGCAGATGGAGTTGATAATGTAGCAGTTGAGAAGGGTGGTGGTTGTGCAGAATTGTTGGGTAGGGGGTTGGTGTTGTGGGACTTTCAAGGTGAAGACTGTTATTGATAGTACTCCAGAAATTTTGGGGATTAGCGTGGAAGTTAGTTTGGGCCTTAAGGTAAAGTTTTTTTCTTGTTCCTGCTAATTTGTTTTCTGGTGCAGTTCCTGAGTTTTATGTAGATTTGAAGATATGCAGGGGATATGAATTTTAGCCAGGGAGCAACGTTTGATTTTATCCTAATTTTCCTTAGAGGTGCTAGGGAGTTGAGAATATCTGGAAAGATGTGATTGAATTTTAATATTGCATCATTAAGGGGAAGGTGAAATAGGCAGGACCAGTTGAGGGATGAGAGTCAGTTATTAAATGTAATAGGTTTAAAACCAGAGAGTTTGCAGCAGTCTTTGTATACATGAGACTTGTTCAGTTGGAGAGAGCGTATATGGAAGCAGGTGGGTAGTTGGTCACTTAAGGTATCAGGTAATGTACAGGGGTTGTGACAGAGTTTTGTATCTGATGTTGGGAACCAGTCAAGGATAGAGCTGTGATTGGAGTGTTTGTTCAAGTGTGTTGGGGTTGAGATTATTTGAGAGAAACCATGAAGATTAATGCTGAGGTTTGGCGAGTCAGACGTTAATGTTTTCCAGTTTAAATTTACATCTTCAAGGATGATTGTTTCATAAGGTATGCTGAGTGAGATCCATGATAGAATATGTTCGAGAATGGGATGTTTTTACCTGGTGGGATATAAATGGATGCAATTGCAAATGGTTTACTACCATTTCCTCAAACCGACTTGGTTCAAATTCAGATGTCTGAATCAGAAGATCAGAAATCACAACACCAAACACAAGAAATGCAGAATGCAGCATTTCAGCAAAGTCAACATTTCAGAAATGTCGACTTTACTGAAAATGTTGCACTTCCGGTCAACAATAACAAAACACTTTTGCAGGGGGGCAAGCTCCAATGCACCCCCCCATGTGGGGGAGTGGGCTACACCACCCTCCACTTATAGATACAAACTCCTAGATCACACTACAGTGAAGGAAAAGGGTACATTTCCGACCCCCAGTATAGTGTGATCTACATTCAGAATGTTGAAATTCACAACAGCGAATGCACACTATGTGCATTTCAACATTTTTTTTTTGTTTTTTCAGCATGTCGAATTGGGCAATCGGACATATATAATTCAAATGAAGTCTGATCACCCATTCAATAGTAAACCATTGCAAATTTTTTATGTGTATTTAAATAGTTTAGTATCAGAAGTAATGCAGGGTGAAAGTTAGGAAGTGAACTAGCTAAGGGGGTGAGGTTAAGTTTTTCAGAACAGAATATAGTAACACTTCCTCCTTTTTTGGGGGTTCTAGACAGACAGTAAATTTTATATCTGGGCAGTAGGACATCATTATTTAAAATTCTTGGTTTTCACCAATTTTCAGATAGTGTTAAGTTTTTTGGAGTATGGTGTGCTGTCCAAGAATGGAATTCAGTGGTTTTGTTAAGTATGATGTGTAGTATGTATGTTAGTATGTAATATAATAAGTATGCTATGTAGTATGTATGCTAGTATGTAATATAATAAGTATGCTATGTAGTATGTATGTTAGTATGTAATATAATAAGTATGCTATGTAGTATGCATGTTAGCATGTAATATAATAAGTATGCTATGTAGTATGTATGTTAGCATGTGATATAATAAGTATGCTATGTAGTATGTACATTAGCATGTAATATAATAAGTATGCTATGTAGTATGTATGTTAGTATGTAATATAATAAGTATGCTATGTAGTATGTATGTTAGCATGTAATATAATAAGTATGCTATGTAGTATGTATGTTAGTATGTAGCTGCAATTTATTGCAAGATAAATAGATAGATGGATAGATAGATGGACAGATAGATAGATAGATATATAGATAGATAGATAGATAGATAGATAGATAGATAGATAGATAGATAGATAAACAGATAGATAGATAGACAGGTAGATAGAGGCATATAAAATGTATTCCAAATTAAAGTTAATGAAGTGTCAAAGAATAAAGACAAGAAGACTATCTATAGGGCCAGTAAATACTATATTGGTCACCAGAACTAATGTAAATACAGTATAATACAAGACAATCTTTAGGGCAAGGAGCAATACAATCAACTCACATTGCCTGCCATTATACTTTAAACATTTACCAAAAAAAAAAAATGACCAACCCTTTAATAAAATTGCTTATATCTGGAATAAATGATCTTGGGTAATTTATTAAATTTGTCTAACTTCCTTTGGAAAACCAGCTAAAAGTAATAATGTTTTTACTGTAGCTCCTTCTTAACCTATGCTACCTAACCAAGGACTTCTGCTGTCTTATACATTTAAATAAAACATGTACCTGGTAGCATTTATTTACTATAATCAATCTTCT